>NC_056726.1:968885786-968936955 GCF_019279795.1 Protopterus annectens
GACTTATTTCTGCAGAAATCACCTTTGGGCTCATTCTTGACAGTTTTTTCTAGGTTTTTCTGTGTGGTGCATTTCTGGTGTGTGAGCACACAACTATATTTTTCCACCTTCAGCAGAGTTCATGTCTCTACAATTAAGTTTTGTGTTGCACGATCTTTGCAATAGATTATTGATTTTGTATGAGAGTGGATTACAATACATGTATTTCGTATGAAAGTGGGTTTTAATTACAAAAAGATATATTTAAGCATGACAGTGGTTTTAATCTTATATACATTAATTTAATAAGAATGGACTTTAATCAAAGTTACATATTATTATATACCATATGAGAGTGTGTTTTAATGTATGTTAATGGGTAATATTAACACTGTATTGAAAATTACAATGTGTGCGGATGTGGGAGAATTAAAAGAAGTGGAGTTTGGGACGCTATCCAGACATATGTTTAATAGCTATGGATGAGACAGCTGTAATTATTTGGTAAAGTAGTGTGAGCTCACTAAAATTGATAGTGCATTGCAGTTTCCTAAGGATGGAACCTTTTATAAGGCTATTTAAAAAAAAAATCGTAAAAAGAAATTTAAACAGAAAAGAAACAAAGCACCTGCCTCTTGTTGGTCAACATTTAATGACTGTAAAGAAGAATCTAAAAATAAGGAAAAGAAATATGTAGTTAAAAGTTTAAAATATAATTCAGCTAGATTAAAACACAGTTGCAGGCAGCTAATAGAACAGTAAATACATTACAGAAATGTACAGACGATAAATCTTGTGGTACTTGGGGGTTTATCCCTTAAAACAGCAAGAACATTTGAAAGTAACAACCATCTTCTGATGATGACTGGGTTCTGATTTCTTTAGTTCTTCCTCTCTCTTTTGACCATTCCACTTCTTACGAAGTGGACATCCCTCCCTCTCTGCAAGAGCAGGTAGGAGACCAATTTGAAGATATTCACTCTACTATTACCCTGATACTTCCAGTACTTCTGCCTATCCTAAAGGTTAAGTTTGCAACACTAGATTTCATCAGCAGACAGCAACATGCTGTCTCGCATTCTGATCAAATATTAATTAGAATAGCAAATGAGGGTAGACAGTTATGTTCAAAACACAAGCATGCACCTGGGGCAAAACATACAGACAAGTTAAAACAGTTTGGTAATAAAAGCGCACCTTCTAAAACAAGTGTTTTAAAGAAGTTCAAAAAGCTAGTTACACAGTTTCCAATAATCATTGAAGGAGAAAAACATAGATTGATACTACCTCCCAAGCAAAGCTTTGAGGGTACTTCAAATTCTGATTCATCCTCTGATAATGACATCAGCCCCACCAACAACACACCATCTGATACTTAGATTCATCCTTTGGAATGGGTACCTAATCCGGCAGCAGCCCAGGACACTGATGCCAAACCTACCATAAGAGTAGAATGCCCATGGACTGAAGTAGATTTTTTTTTATTATTGCAGATTCACGCCTTCCCATCTGAATACTTTCAGCTAAATATAGTACAATTTTAGAGGGATATGTGCAGTTAAACAACTGCAATGAAAAATCCTCACCCTGGAGAAACCACCTTCTTGATCGCAATGTTCCCCCTACCAGGTAAGTACTAAAGACTTGCGAGTAGCTTTAAAAGCTTCTACTCCTCCAGATATTTTTAGAAAAATATGAGAAATATCAGCTACAGTATAGGAGATAATATTCCAAAACACATAGAGGAAGGATTCTTAACAGCAAGAGACAATTTCCTGAAAGCAATCACTAAAGTCTGCTCTCTAATACATAATTAGGCAAGGATTAAAGCAATCATACAGAAAGAGAATGAATCTGTTGCTGTGTACCTTCAGCACACAATAAATGCTTTTACAAGACATCCAGAACCTACAGCAGCAGCCACAGCCAGTGGGTTGTCAGCAGCATTTGTAAAAGACCAATGCAACAAAATATTAAGAAGGTTTGTCTAAACTGGTCCAGTCTAGGTATTCATGAAATTGTTAGTCAAGCACAATATGTGGCAGATGGTATAGTTAGACGGGAAAAAGAGCAGCAGAAGAAATTAGTAGATGTTCAACTTCAGCAATTCAACACTGATGCACAGGGAAGGGGCAGGGAGGAGAAATGTTGGGGATAGATGTAGGTTTAGTTCTTTTCACAGCAAGCCCCGGCATCATACCCATAACCCCCCATACCACAAACGCAGCAGGACAGCCCGTGCTTTAATTGTGGTCAGAGTGGACAATGGTGTAACGAGTGTCCTTTCTTTCAGCAAACTGACCCATCTTTTCAGCCTATCACTCTGCCAAATGTCCAAACTCAGCAACAAGTAAAGACACCCTCCTACTTGGAGTAGCACTTGACAGCCACCAATGTGGTAGCAAGATCGTTAAGACAGCCATGAACAGGAGGGACTGCTATTTTCTTTGGTACCAGTAGACCAAGAAGGTCCCTTTGTTAATGTTACAGTATGTAATTCTACTCTTCCCTTTCTTGTTGACACAGAAGTGACTCAATCTATGATCACCTAATCAAATGCAGAACACCTTCAACTTCCAAAGAAATCAGTTTGGTGTGTTTGAGTTTCTGGGATTCCTTTGGATTATCCAAAGACAAAACCTGTTCCCATTCAGATAGATCCAATAAAAGAGCAACATGCTTTTATTTTAGGAACTTCTGCCCTTTAAATCCTTTAGGTAGAGATTTATAGTATATATTCTAAATGAACCTTTGCCTTTGGATCTGTATTCAGATGATATGTGTACAGACAGATATACACTCTTTGCAATACTTAGATCTGAACAGACCTCTACTATGGATAAACTGTAGAAGAACTGGAAACCATTTCTTCACAGCTGTGGACTACTCACAACAATGAGGTAGGGCTCATAAGAGATGCAGGACCAGTAAGAGTTATTTAAAAACCTTATGAGCATCTGTCTATGGTAGTTCAGTATCATTTATCAAATGAGGCAGAGAAATTAATGAAATCTGTTATTTCTGCATTACTTTATTAAGGAATACTTGTCCCAACTATTAACCCATGTAATACACCTATTTTGCCATTAAAGAAACCAGGCAAGAACACTTATAGGTTTGTACAAGACTTAAGAGTAGTTAATGTCATAGTAGTGCCAACTTTTCCAATACGACCTGATCTAGCATCAGTAATAACTGTTATTCCACAGATAGCTACCAGTTTTTTGGTGATAGATATTTCCTCTGCTTTCTGATGTATTCATATTTGTTTGCCTTTACATACAAAGGACAACAATATACATGGACAAGATTACTCCAAGGATATGTAGAATCACCTGCTCTTTTCTTTATAGAAACAATTAATTAAAATTCAGTTTTCATGTGTGTCTACCTTAAAACGTTATTTAGATAATTTGCTTTTAGCTTCTGATTCTTATCCTAGCTGTAGGCAAGACACTATTTTTCTTTTAACAAAACTGGCAGAACTGGCATTTAAGGTTAATAAAGCAAAATTGCAGTTATGGAAACCACAGGTTCGGTACTTTGGAAATTTCATTTTAGAAGGCTCCCAGCAAATCTTACATTTGTGCATTACTTCTGTTCAAGCTGCTACACACCCTGCAGTGCTAAAACAGTAATGGGCCTTTCTGGGACTGACAGGTTACTGCCGACAATGAGTTTTTAATTATGCAGAAGCAGTAAAACCATTATTACAATTACTAAAGAAAGACACTCCTGGTTCTTTGCCTGGCTAGAAATCATGAAAAAACGTTTTATAAAACTAAAAACTTTACTTGCTAACCTTCCTGCTCTTGGGTTACCCAGTTATTCAAAGAGATTTTATCTACTGTGTAGTGAAAGAAATATTTTATTTATTTATTTTACATTTGTTGACCGAGATAGTCCGACTGGATATATGTCCATTTTCAGCAGAGGCCCAGGGAGAAAAGCTCCAAGATAATAATATACATTGACCATTTAGTAAATGCTAGTTTCAAGCAGCTTACAGTCATAAGCAATACCAGCATTTAGCACATATAACACTAACTTATTATAAAACACTTTACAAAATATAACATTACTTTCAAAGTTATATATACATAACATTACATTCAGGTTTAAGACACATTGAGCAGCAGTTATACAATTGACCCTTCTTGAAATGGTGTGGTAGAAAAAGGTTAGAAGTAGTTGAAGGTAAAGCACCTAAGTAATAGAGAGGTCACTAGTTGGGGTTAGTGCAAGGGCATAACCAATGAGTTTTGAAGTATTTCTTGAGTTTGTTTTTGAAATGAGTTAGTGAGGGGTCTAGGGTCAAGTCAGCTGGGAGTCTGCTCCATGTTTTTCCAACAGAGTTGGCAAACAGAGAGTTTCCAGCTGAGTAGTTGGATTTTTATGTTTGAACTAGGAGTCAAGTGGGTGATCGAAGTGGCTGGGTGCTGGTTTTGGGGCTGATAATATTTTTTAGTGCAGGTGTATTTTCTGGTTGGTAAAGGACTTTATGTGCCACTATTAGCTGGTTGAACTGCAGTAGGCTAGGCAGTTGAAGCCATCCTAGGTGATTTAGGTTGTGACAGTGGTGTGTCCGGTAGGCTATGCCAGTGGCAAATCTGGCAATGTAGTTATAGCAGGATGATAGTTTATTAAGATCTGTTTTGTTTAAGTTGGAGAATAGAGGTGAGGTGTATAGAAGAGTTGATAGCAGATGGGAATGGGCAATTGCAGTTCTAGCAAGTGGGGTAAGAAAAGGTTTGGTTCTGTAAAGAGAGCCAAGTTTTTTATTAATGGTTTTGATAGTTTGATTGATATGCGCATCAAACTTAAGGTTGTTATCAACTATGACACCTAGTAGTTTAGTTTGGGCTCCTGGGGAGATGATAGTGCCATTGTTAGCAGTTATATTGAAGGATGGCAGGAGGGGTCCTGCATGTGGGGGAGAAGAGCAGCAGCTCAGTTTTGTTGGGGTTTAGGATTAGATGTTGATTGAAGAGACATTTTCCACTGTACTGAAGGTATTTTGGGTTAATGTGAATAAAGTAGCTGGTGTGATGTCAGAAAAAATCAAGGTGGAGTCATCCGCATATTGAATGCAGGTAGCATCTGGGATGACTGAATGAAGGTCATTGATAAAGATGGAGAATAAAGGGGTCCTAGTATCGAGCCCTGGGGGAATCCTAATATGATGGGTAGGTGAGATGATAGCTTGTCCTGCCATAGGACTGTCTTATTGCCTACCCTGCAGGTAGGATTGAAACCACTGGAGTGCATGGTTGTTTAAGGAGAAGGCCTTCAAGATATTTATAATCATTTTGTGGTCAACCATGTCAAAAGCCTTGGATAGATCTAGAAAGAGTGCTGAGGACAGAAGTATTAGGGCTGATGTCATAATGTTGAAATGCTGGTTTTAGACCTGTTGCTTATTTCACTTCAAATCTTGATCTAATATTAGCAGCCCTCTCCCTCTACCTTAGGGTGGAGGCTGTGACAGCATACATAGTAGAAATGGTGGCTCCCCTAACTCTAGTCATTGGTGACTCCATCTTGAGACACACTGATGTCCCTCACATTAGGCTGAGTAAGGAGAAAGTTGCAGTCATTTGCTTAGGGGCTAGGATCTGCCACATTATGCACTCACTCAGGTCATTGGACCACAAGTGCCAGTATGACTCAGTCATAGTCCATGTGGCAGTAAATGACCTGAGACATACCTCCCTAGACTATATGAAGAGAGACATCATGGAGCTCTTGGAATATGTGTCTCAGGCTGGTATGAGTCTAGCATTGAGCAGAATTTTACCTTCTCCAAGGATGATGCTGCAATATGAACAAAAGAGGATTGACTTTAATAATTGGCTTAGTTTCTGGTGTCATTCTAAGGGGGTGCAATATTTGTCAGCATGGAAGGAGATGATCAACAGACCACACTGCTTTGCCAGGGATGGTCTGCACCTCTCCCCTCTAGGCTTTTGAATATTAGCTAAAACATTATCTTCCCTGTGACAAAAGGAGGTACTGCCAGCAGAGCTAGCTTGAATTTTGTAAATAATTAAATGTCATTTGTGAATATCAAAATAATTTATATAAGATGCTTGTGTTACAAATGTATTAGAACTGTATATCATGCATATATCAAACTGCTCTGTACAGATGTTTGTGTTGAAAAGGTATGTGTAAAGTGCTGTCTTTAAAATGTATCCACAGTGTGCCCTACTGGAAGAGAACAGAAATGTACATGCACTATTCTAACTGTTTACCTTTATATATTTTAACAGTGGAAACTGGAATACAGGAGGATTAACATCAGTCCAGCAAACTTTAGAAAAATATCTGAAATTAAATTACTTTCTAGCCTACGCCATAAATATGTTTTAATGCAGCTAGAGACACAAAATCAGTACTAGGAAGCTTTTGATATTGTCTTTAGGGCGCACTAATTGCTACTTTGGAAGCATGAAGAAATGTAATTGTTTTACAACTTCCAGTATCTGTTAAAGTTCTGAGCAAAAGCCCTTGTGTGAATATTTTTACAGGTAGATGCTAAATACTGCCAGCTTCAGCAATGGGGGTTGCATGAGAACTACAGGTCAGATGACCAGAAATTATATAATTCTGCAAGCTATCCCAGCAGTAATATTTTAGATATTATTTTGAGAAGTCTGTTAGTGAGACAGAACATTCTGCATTATGCATTATTTCACCTGCAGTTGGCAAAAGTTCACAAGAACAAATAAAAAATCTACTGAAACAAGCACATGTACCTTCTGCAGCAGCAGCAGTCAGTCAGACTTATCATATCACACTACCTAAAGAACTTGCACAACTGAATTTCACCTGCAGTTGGCAAATGTTCACAAGGAACAAATAATAAAGTTAAATCTATTGAAATAACCACATGTACCTTCTGCAGCATCAGCAGCAGCAGAAGTCAGACTTATCATATCGCACACTACCAGAAAAACAAATCCCGTCTAGTCCATAATGAATATAAAATACTTCGAAATAAGGTAAAAAAGCTCATAATCTCTGATCGACAAAATTACTTCTCCACACTCCAAAACAATAGCAAATCAAACCCTCAGAAATTCTGGAAAGGTATCTCTATTCTCCTTAACCCCAGCAAACAAGACACCCCTACCCCAGACCCTAACGCTCCTGACCTAGATTTGGCTGCCCAATTTAACTCTTTTTTCATTGAATCTATTTCCAAATTAACATCATCTTTCTCTAACACCACTACATTCTCCAATACTCCCCCAGCCTCCCCCACCAACACTCTACCCTGCACTGCTACTACTTCCTCATTCCCATCTACTAACTCTCGTCCCTCTACTCCTTCTCCTACTCTAACTACTTCATTATCTTCATCTGCCCCTAATTCCCCCTCTTCACACTCTCCTTTTCTCTCATTAAAACCTATACCCACTTCTACTATAAAGAAACTCCTTCTGAAACTGAAGCCATGCACTAATGCTCCTGATAACATCCCTTCCTACTTTCTTAGCAAAGCTGCTGAAGCAATCGCCTACCCCATTAGCATCTTAATCAACCTCTCTATCCAAGAATGTATAGTACCCCAAATCTGGAAAAAGGCCTATATCATACTTTTACATAAAGGTGGCAACAATAACAATGTTACTAATTTCCACCCCATCGCTATCCTGTCCCCCATCTCTAAACTCCTAGAAAAGTGTATTCAACTACAACTCCTTCCACATCTCTTAGATAATCACCTACTAACTCCCACACAACACGGATTCAGACCAAATCATAGCACTATGACTGCCCTCCTCTCCTTCCTTGAAACTGTAAATAAAGCCCATGACTCTGGCCAAATTGTTTCTACCTTACTACTCGACCTCTCTAAGGCCTTTGACACTATCTCTCACAGCCTGCTACTAACTAAACTCTCAAAACTTAACCTATCTCCCTCCTCTTTGAACTGGTTCTCCAGCTACTTATCTAAAAGATATCAAGCAGTAAAATGGAAAAAGGCCACCTCCCCATTTCTAAATACCCCTACTGGAGTACCCCAGGGCTCCATACTGGGTCCCCTTCTCTTTAATATATTTATAAATGATTCCTGCAACTCTATCCCATTCTCAGACATCATCCAATACGCAGATGATTCTACTATTATATGCTCTGCCTCTTCTATCCCCTCACTCCTAAAAATGACTCAAGATGCTTTTACAACCACTGAGCAATGGATGAAAAGAAATCACCTAGCACTCAATGCCTCTAAAACCAAATTAATGTTATTTACCCCCTCCAAAGTAACCTCTTTCGATAAAAATACATTCTCTATCACTAGTCAAAATAACTCACCTCTGGAACTGGTGTCAGAGACCAAGTTACTTGGGGTCCAAATTGATAGCCAGCTCAAATTCAACTCTCACCTACAGCTAAATATCAAAAAAACCCATCAAAAACTAGGTATGCTCTACTGACAAAATCATTACCTTACACCTGCTACCAAAATCACTCTCTCTACCTCATTTCTTATCCCCTCCCTTCTCTATGGAGCTCCACTCCTAAATAATCTACAGTCCTCTCTGAAAACGCAACTTTCCTCTTGCTACAATAAAATCGCCAAGTTCGCTACCAACCACAAGTCCTCCACCCACCACTGTTCCTCTCTCCAAAAACTAAAATGGCTAGAGCTACCCAGTTATCTCACATACACTCAACTAACTCTTGCACACAAGCTCATTTTCAACCCCTCCCTCTGTCCCTCCCTTTCATCAGCCTTTAAAATGCACCTTCATGATAGAGTATTAAGGTCCAACAATCAAAATTTATTAGAAGTATATAAACCAACTCGTCCCCCAGACAAAAATCTTCTGTCTTATGGCCTTGCATGCCTTTGGAACTCCCTACCACCATCCATTCGCACCACCCCCAACCATTTTATTTTTAAAAGATCTCTTCATTCACATCTAGTATCCCAGTGGGAATGCTCTTGCTCCCAGCCCACATAACTAACACTTGCAATTTCCATCTTCCTTCTTTTCCCTGTTTTCCTCCTGCATTTTTTCTTATTATTTACCCCTAACTCATACATATTATTATTCCTATGATATTTGGAAAGAACTCACTAGGCCACACCTCCTAAGTGTTTGCTTCCTAATATGTTATTATTTCTCAGTATTTTCGTGCAATATTTGTTTTAGTCTGTATTATCTATTAATTTCATCACTAGTCTGTATTAATTCTAGTTTTGCTATATTGTTTGAAATTGTTTTTCTTGTATCTTTAAATTTTGTATAATAGTATAATTTGTATAACTACTATGAATAACCTACTGTAACCTATTTAGTTTTGGAGCTTTTCTCCCCAGGACTCCATTGAAAAGGGGTTCATTTTGGCCCAATGGACTATCCTGGTAAACCAACTGCAAATAAATAAATAAATAAATATATATATATATATATATATATATATATATATATATATATATATATATATATCGCACTACCTAAAGAACTTGCACACCTGTAGTTGTCAAAAGTTCACAAGGAATAAATAAAGTTAAATCTATGTAAGGCAATATGCAAATAACTTAATTTGTCAAGTCTAGTGTGCATTGTTTTGTAGTGTTGAATTTGCTGGAAGGATGTCCCCACCCCACCCAACTTACCCACACTCATAGGCCTTTTACTGCTGAAGATGAAGCTACATTAACACTTCAGCATATTTCACTCTTAACAGTTAATATATCCCTGGAAAGACATTGAAAAGCCAATAAATATAAAATTAGATGCTGTGACTCGAGACAAGTATTTAGAGTTCTGACACCTTGTCTTTGTATCCACGAACATCCTACCTCACTTATTGTTTAGGGTGGTAAACCATCTGGGGGCTTCTTCCTGCTCCGTTCGCTCTGCTCACTCTGCTCCCCTGCCCTTCCCCCATATCCCACCCTCCTCAGCACCTCTACTCTTATCCTAAGCAAACCACTCTCCCTCTTTCCTATGATCCAGTTATATACAACTCGACCTTGTCCAAACCCACATTTCATGCACACCTTACTTTCTTTTATTTAGCCAAACTTATTTGCTCTCCCTAACATCCATCACCTTGACTCCATATGCCCTCTACTATACTTTTTTCTATCTTACTCTAATTTTCCATCACAATACAATCATCATCTCAAACTATTTTAAATTAACTCCAGGCTTACCACCTTTTTTTCTACTATACACACAAACTAGCATTGCACCATAATTCTACTGACCAATCACATCTCTCCAACCCATCCTTATTAAAAATTGCAAGGTAAAACACCTACTCACATTATCAAAGCCCACTCTGAAGTTAAAACATTTCCAGCCTTACCTTCAGCTGCACACATATCATATAAAAGTCTTTATTTATACTTGATACTACATTCAAACACACAAATTCCACTTTTATTATTTTAAACTCACTATCACAGTTGACATGCTCCTCCTAACTTGCCTGGCCTCTTTACTCTTAATTTTCAACCTTATTACAGCTATATCTTCACATACCCCCACACACCAGTACACATCAACAACCTCCTCTAACCCTCTCCCCAATAAACAATGCAGCTCCTCATGTATCTCCTCCCAGCTTTTCCCCTATACCCTCCCATTCTATTCAAGCCACAAACTGGTCACTTCACCGCCTATGAAACCACACGTGACACCTTCATCTAGGAATAAAAAACACTTCCCATGGTGCGCATTCCTCATTACTTATCTACTCAAATGTGGAGACATACATCCTAACCCTGGCCCACCCTCTAATCCTAACCACAAGAGTAACCCCAAAGACTTAAACATACTTACACTTAACCTTAGAAGTATATGTAATAAAATAGTCCCACTGCATGCCTGGACTGATCAAAATAAACCTGACATACTAGCTCTTACTGAAACATGGCTACATCCCAATGTAAAAGACTCACAAATAATACCTCCAAACTTTGCAATAACCAAAAGAGATAGATCTAAAAAAAAGGGGGAGGGATAGCACTTCTATATCCCACTACACTCAACATCACACCCTATACCAGTAACATACCCATCTTTTCCAGTGCTGAGGTACTAATCTCCTTTCTGAACCTCAATATATCAAAAATAATTTGCATAATGGTAATATATATCCCACCAGGTAACAATATACCAGTGTTGGAAAATATTTTATCCTGGACATCCCAAACAATAAACCTTGAAACAATAATCTTAAGAGACATAAATATAGATTGGCAAACCATAGCTTCTGACTCCCCCACAAATAGTATAAATCTGTATGTTTTTTCTCAGCTTATCAATGCTCCAACAAGATACAGCAAAGATCTTACCTACCAATCCACCTTAGACTGGATTCTAGTATCCCACCCTGCCAATTACCCCTCTTCTGGTACACTCTCTAGCTCCCTGAGCAATCATCTACCAGCTTACTCCCTTAGAACAAACTCCCAACAACTAAGAGTACACACTATAAAATCAGTTAGGACCTCCATTAATTTTTGTCATCATAAATTCAACAATCTCCTATATGAAATAGACTGGACACCCCTTAAATAACTCCCCCTTAATGATGCCGTACTATACTTTAATAACACCTTCCTTCACATACTTAATACACCAGCTCCAATTCATATGAAAAGAATCAAAAAGAACTCGGCACCATGGCTCTCTAAGGAATGTAAACACCTGATGAAGGAAATGGACCTAGCCTGCTCAAAACAAAAACGAACAAAATCATGTTCATTTCAAACTACTACATAAAGTGACAAAACTAATCAACAGAGATAAGAAGCCACATTATTCTCAGCTTCAATCAACCCCAGTAAATTCTGGCACTCCATATCTTCTCTACTTAACCCTGGAAGAAATGGAGAGCACACCCTATCACCTTATACCCTTCCATCACCAATAGCCGCAAACTTTAACAAGTACTTCATAAAATCAATTTCAGACCTACTAACACCCCTAATGCTGCCCCCCCCATCCCTCAACCTATTCAGACACCGACCCCAGGCCATCAACTACTTCTAATCCTGTCATTACTAACTCCCCTACTCAACAAAATGTCATACAAACCAAATTCTCATTTCAGCCCATACCCACTGACACTATTAAAAAACTGCTACAAAAACTAAAACCCTGCTCTACTTCAGCTGACAATCTCCCCCCATACTACCTCAAACTGGCTGCTAACTCAGTTGCCTACCCAAGCAGTATCCTTATAAATAAGTCTTTATCCGAATCAGAAGTACCTACCATATGAAAACAATCTAACATCACCACCATCCACAAAGGAGGCAACTCTTTTGATCCATCCAATTTCCATCCTATATCCATCTTGTCACCCATATCCAAAATTCTCAAGAGCGGTATCCATCAGCAGGTAATGCAATATCTATTGCAAAACAATTTTTTAACCAAAACCCAACATGGCTTCCGACCTAACCACAGCACAACTACAGCCCTATTATCCTTTACAGATACCATGAACAAGGCCAGAGATGCAGCCTCAGTATTCCTTGATCTCTCCAAGGCCTTTGACATAGTGCCTCACCCCTTACTTTTGAACAGACTGTCTAACTTAGGCTTCTCACATAACACAGTAAACTGGTTTCAGAGCTACCTCAAGGATCATAAACAAGCAGTGAAATGGTCCAAAAAACTCTCACCCTTTCTCCACAACCCTACTGGAGTACCCCAAGGCTCCATCCTAGGACCCCTACACTTCAACATTTTCACAAACAACCATCACACTGCCTCTCACCCTGGGACCCTTATTCAATATGCTGATGATTCCACCATTATCTGCACTGATAAACCAAATCTAGTCAAAAACTCAACAGTCTTTTACTGCAGTCAAATCCTGGTTAAGAAATGCCCAACTCTTTCTTAATCCAAAGAAGACAAAACTAATACCCTTTCATCCCAAAAATACCTCCCCTGTCACTGATCATTTCAACATCCCTGCATCTGACAACACTGCCATAGAAATAGTGCAGGAAACCAAACTTCTAGGTGTTATCATTGACAATAAACTTTCATTTGACCCCCATATACAGCACAATATAAAGAAAACTCATCAAAAACTGAGACTCTTATATACATACAAACATTTATTTGCTGCAGCAATGAAAACTACCCTTGCAAAAACATTTTTACTTCCCTCCCTTCTTTATGGTGCCCCTATCTTAACTAACGTACAAACTTCTATGCTAAGCAAGTTGGAACAGTGCTACAACAAAGTTGCAAAGTTTGCCACAAACTCTAAATATCACACACACCACTGTAAACCACTCATAGAATTAAACTGGCTTGAACTACCCAGCCAACCTGCCTTTATTCAGCTATCCACCTTGCACAACCTTATTTTCAAGCCTACTGCCTGGCCTGCACTAGCCAATCTAGTCACACCTAACACACCAAATTGATCCCTATGATCAGAAGACAAAAATCTCTTAGCTACATGGTCACTCTCTGTATTCATACTCTGTCTGTATACAGAGGAACTCTCTACATTCTATACATTGGAATTCACTACCTCTAGCTATGAGGTCTATGCTTGGCCTAACTCATTTCAAAGCCTCTTTAAAAAAAAATCATCTCAAAAATAGATGGCTCTGCTCCTGCATAAAGCTTGCCTAGTGCTCAGGTCTTCCTCTTCTGTCACATTTCAATCCCTCACAGGCTGTAAGATCCTAAAGCTCTTCTAACTCCTTCTCTGCTTCTATACCATATCCTTAGACTACTGCTCAGGCTGTATTGCTTCTATTCTTCTTAACTCTCTCACTCTCTATCTGAATCACTAGCTTTCTGGTTGCTATTTTCTTAACTGAAACTAACATTCTATTTTTCATGTACTATAACAGTCAATGTCACACATTGCACTACCTACATACTTTTTTGGACACTGTCTACATCATGTAGGATGAGAGTGACTATTACCGTCTATAATGTTTTAACTGTATAGAATTGTCCAGATGTGTAGTAATATATTACAACATCTTGTAGCAGTTTGTTCTTTCAGCTTATTTTTTGTATAGTATTTCTAATGTAATCTTTATTGTATTGGATTATACTGTATTTGTATTGTAGTGTATGTGGAGCTTTTCTCCCCGGGCATCTGCTGAAAACAGGTTCTGTAGACCCAGTCAGACAAACAAATGTCAAATAAATAAATAAACAATGTCTTGGACCTGACAACAACAAGAACCATTCACCATATCATCTGCCTTGTTCTAATAGTAAGTTACTAGAGAATAGTGTAATTCTTTTAGATACAGTCAGGAATATAGTGAAGCTTAGTTTAGATGTTTTTCTTTGTGTGAGTATGTACATGTTATTATAAATATTTCCTGTGGTTTTGAACTCTGATGTCACTGTGAACATATATTTAGTATTGCCTTGTTCTTTTATTATTTATTATTAAATATATTTAATAATATTATAGTAATATTAATTATAATATATTAATAATTTAATATTATTAATAATATTTACAAACTAATAAACCAACCACTAAAAGTCCCATCCCTGCAGAATCTACTCCAACCCTACATAACTGCGAGACCACTAAGATCCAGCCACAAAAACCTCCTACAGGTCACAAGAGCCAATAACTCTGCTGGAGAAGCATTATTCTCCTGCACTATAGCCAAACTCTGGAAATCCCTCCCATCCTCAATTGCCTCTGTAACTTCTTGCACCCACTTCAAATCCTTACTAAAATCACACTTAAAAACTTGCCAGATATGCCCTTGCAACTCCCCCCCTAATACTATCCACTCCACCCACCCACTACCTCTCTTGGCCCCCCTATCAACAACCTACTCTTAGCAAGCTTGGCTACTTAAGTTCCCAGCTAATTACCACATAATACTAACTTCTTGTAGCAACAACTGCTAATGGCTGTTATGTACCTCAAAAACAGATTGTATCAATTGTTCACTGATGAATCTCAAATACACTTGTAACCATGTTTAATATATGTCACCATATTCTACAGCTGTTTTACATCTATGTTTTATTCTTGTCTTACGTCCTCAGCTGGACTAATGTCTATATTTAAATGCTATGTTTTTTTAACTGTATAATGCAAGTAATACTTAATGTGGAGCTTTTCTCCCCGGGCCTCCGCTGAAAATGGACCTGTGTCCAGTCGGACTCTCCCGGTCAACAAATGTAAATAAATAAATAAATAAATAATTTAAACCTTTCATTGTGGCTGACCCATGTAACTATAATTTGAGAGTACTCACATATGTATTTGGTGACACTGTGTGGGCAACTGCTAATAGCCTTGCTCTTGGTCAAACTACCGTTTGTGTTAATATTAATATTACACAGTAAGACTGGACACCCTTTGGTAAGGACCTTAAGGTAGCTGGCAAGAGTGACTGGTGGCAGTGAAAACTACCTTATAGTCTGGGCAGAAGACAGCATAGCTAGTAAACCTGTGCCAGTCTTTTCAGGACACAAAGCACTGGCTGGACAGAGAGGGTGCTGGAGGTCTTGGCTTAGTCAGTCAGCTGAGATCTCAACTCTATAGCTGTGCCAGTGGAGAATCTTACTGGGGATCTGGAGGAAGAGTGAGAAACCAGCCCCAGACTGACTGTGGTATCTATGTGCTCTTAAGGGAAATTGCACTTGATGCAGGGATGCATCAGGAAATACTGTGTGCACCTGTTAACCTCTCAGTGAATGATCCCACTGTTTAAAGTGGTGAGGAGTGAGGCTTCTTGATTCCTGATTGGCAATGGTGGGTCGTTACATTCCCCCATAGTGCCTTTTTTAGACAATGCCAAACTGAAAGTACTTCCAACATAGCAAATCAAAACCAAGAAAATCTAAAGGTATTACTGCTCAATGTTAGGATTCTATACAAAAAAATCCACTCCCTAGAAGTTCTCTTCACCCTAGAATGCTAACATCTGTGCAGTCACTGAGACATGGTTTAAAGCCATGGAGAGCACACCAACAGTGCAAGGTTATAATGCCCTCCACAAATTTAGATCAGCTACTTCAGAGGCAGGGACTAAAGGTGGAGGTGTCTATATTTACATGTATAAATATACTTTAAAGCTGGTCAAACAGGACAATGCACTTGAGCTTTTCCATGTTCAAATCACCATAGGCAAAATCCAATACCACTTCCTTGCAAGGTATAAGTCCCCCTGTATGACACAGGAAACCCATACCATATATTTAAACTTATTAGAAACACTAACCATCTAACTGAATACCATATTCATGGGTGACTTTAATTACTTCACTATTAACTGGGAATCCTATATGACACCAAACATACAGGCACAGAGATTCCTGGATTTTGTAAACCTAAACTCCCTAGACTAGATAGTCAATACACCAACCAGGGGTGCAACCATACTGGATCTGGTCCTCATTAATATGAGAGAGTGCTGCACACTCCCTACTGTAATGTCTTCCCTGGTAAGGTCAGACCACAAAATGGTGTTCTTTGAAGTAAAAATAAAACCTGGATACCCAGCTAAACCTGGAATATTCAGGAACTACTGTACGGCTAACCTCCTGCTATTAAGCGATAACCTGGCAAAATTAAAATTTCAAGCCCCCATAAACCATGAGAACATTGCTGCCTATACAGAACTGTTCACATAAACCCTGTACAAGCATGTTAATAGCTGCATAGAGGCAGCTGTACCCACCAGGAAACAGTACAGAACTAACTCAAAAAACAAGCCACCCTGGTGGAATCACAAAATCAATAGGCTATATAACAGAAGGAAGAAAATCATGGCACAAATTAGGAGGTACAACACCCAGCAGGATAAAAGCACTCTCAAACTAAACAAATGACTCAGAGGACAAATAAAGTCTACCAAAGCCAAATTTGAGGTAAATCTGGCCTCCCAGGCCAAGGACAACCACAAAACATTCTTTAGCTATGTCTGCAACCTCAAAGGCAGTACACAATTGTGTGCAGAGCTAATTGTAAATGGAGCCACCTATACTGAGCAAACCTCCTGGCTGATAAATTCAGCTCCCCTCTCTCCCCTGAACCTTCTCTCAGGAAATACCATCAAATATAACTCTCCCTACTATCACTAGGGAGCAGGTCCTTAATGTTCTCTCTAAAACCAAGAACACTGCATCAATGGGCCCAGACAATATCCTAGGATGCCTTCTAAATAGCATGAAACATGACCTATCAGGGCCTCTAGAATTACTATTTAATTGTAGCCTCCAAACAGGCTCTGTGCCTCATGAATGAAGAACAGCAATAGTCATCCCTCTGCACAAAGGTGAGCCATCTACAGACCCTGGAAACTACAGACACATAAGGCTCACTTGTCTTATATGTAAAACCATAGAAAGTATTATCATGGAAATGATCAACTGAGATATAGTAAACGTCTAGCCACTGGACTCAACCCAGTTTGGTTTCGTCAAGGGCAGATCATGCCTACTCAACCTAGTGGACTTCTTTGAGAAGGTAACCAAAGCAATGGATGAGGGAAAAATGGTTCACACTGCCTGCCTTGACTTGGCCAAGGCATTTGACACAATACCCCATTGGCATTGTTGACAAACTCAAGAGGTTAGGTACAAACTTGTATGTCACCCAGTGGATAGCCAACTGGCTCACAGACAGGACCCAGGAAGTTAGAATTGGGGAGTCCACCTCTACAAAGAGGCCAGTCACAAGTGGAGTCCCTCAGGGATCAGTCCTTGGACTGCTTCTTTTTGGCATTTACTTCTCTGAAGTCAAAGCCAATGTCAGTGGTCTTTGGCTGACTAAGTTTGCAGATGATTGCAAATTAGAAGCTGTCATTGAATGCCACAGTGACACAAATGTTCTCCAGGAAGGGCTTTCACAAGCAAACATTTGGTGTCAGAGCCATGGACTAAAACTAAATGCTAAGAAATGCATAATAGTATCCTTTTGGAAGTCATCCACCCCTGGTAACTATCATATTGACAACACACCCCTTAGAGCTGACCCAGTAGTCAGGGACTTAGTGGCACACATAGATAGTAATCTAGCCTTTGACCATCACTTGTCTACAACAGCGAGGAAATCATTCTGTATTGTGCAACTTGCAAACAAAGGTATGGGCATCTAAGTCCAAGGAAGTCATTGTTCCACTGTATTCTGCATTCATCAGACCTATCATTGAGTACAATGCCTCCTTTGGTATGTACCTAACCAGGCATATCCAACAACTGGAACATCTACAGAGGTTCCTCACTAAAAGAATACAGGGTGTAAGTAATATGTCCTATGCAGACTGCCTCAAGGCCCTATCCCTGTATTCTGTCTCCTACAGGCTTTTGAGGGGAGATCTATGCCTGGGATACAGGGCATTGTCAGACCCCACTCTGATGGACCACCTGCATATCCACAAAACAAACAGCACCAGAGTTGTCTGTTCTAAAGAGTTAAACCTTGCCCATTATATATATAGGACCTGCTGGAGAGACAAGTATGTATCCCAGAGACTACCCTGTCCATGGAACAGGTTCCCCATCCATGTGAAGCAGAGTTCCTCTCTAACCCAATTCAAGTGCAACCTGGACAATTGGATGGGGAAAAGAAAATTCATCCCTGGTATGGCATCTGTGTCTCTAATGGGCAGAGGCAACAGGTTCATCTCCCAGGTACCTGTGTGTAAATGTTTCATTTCCCAAACCCCTTGCTTACATTCATCAAGGGTATCAGAACTTGTCAGAGATTTGGGATGCATGGCTAGGTTTGTTAACCTAGTAAACAACTATGAACCTATGAATCTATAATACTTCTGTGGCAGTTCCACATTCTGTAGAAGAACCAAAACACAATATCTGCTACACGATTGTTTAAACATAAATTATCTTTGCTTAATAACCATTCTTTGAGGTCACTAGAGACCCACCTCCTAACCTGCTTCTTTAATTCCTACAGCAGATGAAGGAGAACCCCATGATTATGCTTTTGTAGCTAGGCTCTTCCTAGATCAGATTTAAAAGATGCCCTATTACCAAATTCTAAGTTACTTCCATTTGTTGATGGATCCTGGGTTGGATGGAAAATGGCATGTTAGTTGCAATAGCAGCATTTTCTGTGTATGCAGAGAATATACCGTTAACAGGACAGTAACACGGAAATGTGTCTGCTCAATTAGCTGAAGCTGTAGCCATTGCTGAAGCATTCAAACTAGCAAAGGACAAAACAGTAACAATTTCAGAGACTCACTGTAAGAATTGACAATACTGTACTGTACCAAAATTAGCTGGAAACACTGGCTGCAATGCAAAGTCTTGATTACCCAAGATCATGCTGAACAGGTGCCAGTCTCTCCTTTATGGACCAAGTCTTGTGCACTTTTCAGAATGAATTCTCCAAACACTGTAGTTCATTTAATAAGGTTTTATTAGATGTTCACAATATCCGAATACTGTCCTCATTAACAGTACTGATAAACAATTCAAGTTGCTACACATCATATTCTGATTGTCCTGAGCAACGTAAACAGACATAGTCTTTAGATGATCTGTCTTCTGTACTCAGGCTTGACATCTTCTCTGAAGCAACCTTAACTGAACTGCTATTCTGAACACATCATATTATATTGCTTCAGTCCAGCAGTTTTCCTTATTTACATTTTCTAACCTTGGTCTCAGGCTTTGTCTTGTATATGCAGCATTCCATTAAAGAACATTCTGTAGCTGACAACATTGTATATTTCCTTTGAGAAAGGAACATTTTGTCTGCACACTTTATGCTTATCTTTTCTTTTTAATAAACTGTCTTCCATGCTTGGTCAGCAAGGTTATTTTCTTTCTGCTTAACTGTCTTTTATGCATAAATGAAACACAATTTATTTTTCCCTTTAGCTTGTCTAATGTCTAATACTTTAAAATGGAAGTCCCTAATCTAACAGTTGTCCCTGAGGTCCCTGACAAAAGTCTACTGGGACCTACTTCTGTAGTTACCCTACATTTATATTGCTAACTACTGTATTCAGCTTTATGCTACCTGACTCATAATCTTCTTCTTCTTCTTTCGGCTTTTCCCAGTTAGGGGTTGCCACAGTGGATCACCTGTCCACTCATGATTGGCAGTGGAGTTTTACGGTGTCGAGTTGCCAGCCCGGTGCCCAACCTTCCACAGAAGGCACACACATGCACTCACATCTAGGGCCAATTTTAGAGTGTCCAATCCACCTACAGCATGTCTTTGGTATGTGGGAGGAAACAGGAGCACCTGGAGGAAACCCATGCGACCACAGGGAGGACATGTAGACTCTGCACAGAAGGCACCCCAGCCGAGGATCAAACCAGGGAACCTCTTGCTGTGAAGCGACAATGCTAACTGCTACACCCGCCCACCTGACTCATAATATGAAAATAAAAAATAAAAAAAATATATATATATATATATATATATATATATATATATATATATATATATATATTTGGTAAACCTGCAATTTTAATTTTGACCAGTAGGTGTTACTTGAGCATTTATGCCCTGTTTGGATTGAAATTTCTTAACTTTATGATTTGATTAACTGAGTTTTTTTTTTTTAACATAGGGTTAGTCTGCAGACATATTATTTTAAAACATATACTTAATGATAGGCCAAATTTTCTGAAAACCTACATAACCTAGTAGCTGATGGTTGTACTTTATCAGCTGCTTACAACCTTACTCCTGGGACTGGACTAGTAGACAGTAATAATAAATTCTTGCAACATTCAGTACTACTGAAAAGTTAAATGATGTCAGCTAAAGAAACAGTTATGGTAAAAAAGTAGGTGGAGTTTCACTCACAGAACAGTATGTTAAAATCTAAGGGTCACAAGACAAAATGCAAAAAGTTCAACAGTTAAAACTGATTTTATATTGGTGCAAAAATGCATAGTGTCACATTACTACTTTGAGTTTCATTTAAAATAAGTTCAGAAACTTGATACAACTATCAAGTTAAATATAATTGCTACAGCCAAGACTGTAGAAAAGCTGTCCATTTAATGGTGAGACAGGAACAGATTTTGCAAGCATCAGATGCCAGTAATAAGATGTTTCCTGGAAATACTGATATTGCAGCAGTAAAACAGACTTCACCTGTCCCAGTAGTTAAATGTTTTATATGTAAGAAAACAGTGTCCTAAATATTGGACATGGAAACACAAGCGTGTAAAAGCTGGTATTAATGACTTGTTTCAGTTATTTCCAATAAAGCTAAACAGGTTACTGATTTAAATATTGTTAGCTTTTCAAATACAGGGCATCCCACTATGGTTAATAACTGAGCAAATGATGTAAGTAATGCACAAAGTTCGAGCCCAAGGGATAATCAAAAGTATGCTATGGCTCAGGTTAATGTTGTCAGTAACATACCAGATTTTCAGAATATGTATAAAGGTTATGATATTTGACTTTATTCCAGACTTGCAAGAGTTTATTAGCAGCAAATGTTTATTTCATGCAGAAAAATTTAAATAAAGTCAGCACAGTAAGCAATGCTGCCAGTTTATAGTTTTTAAAGCTGCATTTCATGCAGAAAAATGTAAATAAGGTCAGGGCAATAAGTAATACTAAAAGTCTTTTGGCTTTTCCTGGTTAGGGGTCGCCACAGTTGAACTCCAGTCCGCTCATGATTGGCAGTGGATTTTACAGTGCTGAGTTGCCAACCCAACCTTCAACGAAGGCACGCCCATTCACGCTCACACCTACCTGCATGTCTTTAACATCACTTGACCACGGGGAGGACATGCAGACTCCACACAGAAGGCGCTCCAGCCGAGAATCGAACGAGAGAACCTCTTGCTGTGAGGCGACAATGCTAACCGCTGCACCACCATGGCAGCTATAGGGCAATAAGTAATACTATCAATTTATAATTGTTAAAGATGCAAATGTTATTGTAAGGACCTGATACTAAATACAATCAAGAACTTTAGCTACCTAGCCTTGCACAAGAAATGAAAAGAAGAGGTTTAAAAGGCCTAACTACAAAGAGGACATTTCAGCATTAAAGCAGGCCTTCCTTTACCTCATCAGTGACTGGAACAATGCAGAGCAAGATATGGCAAAGAGCCATGGGGCAGAAATTGACTGTCTATGTGTTTCAGTTATTTCTTCAATATTTGTTTAAAGTTAAAATGTATAAGTTAAAGCAAGTATGTATGTTTTCAAACAATTATATAACAATAGTACTAGTTTCAGTTTATTTATGTTCAGGCAATGTTATGTTTCAGGTTCATGGTAGCTTTCAGTCTATCTGTGTTCAGATAGGTTGCAGTTTATTTGTGTTCAAGTAACACTGCCAACATTTTCTCATGTTTTCAAACAACTGTGCAATAGTACCAGTTTCAGTATAACTATGTTCAATCAATAATGGTCTGGTTCTCCAAATATAACATATACCAGTTTCAGTTATGCTTTTATCTGTGTTTAGTTAACACTGGCAAAAGATATTCTTTTGGTATTAGTTTAGTTAGTTTCAAAATATAGATAGCTATTTTTAAATGTGCAGTTGATGCTAATGTAAATATCAGTTAAGTTTCAGAATATGACATTCATATTCAGTTATGTGTTCAGTATAGTACATTTCAGTCAAATCTCAAAATACTTCACATTATTTAGTCATTAGTAAAGGGTAAAGTGACAGACTTATTTGTAACAGGCTTATTATATTATTCAGTCATTAGTTAAGGGTAAAGTAACAGAATTATTTTTACAGGCATAATAAAATAGTTATTTAAAGAATATGTAGTAATAGTTTATTCAATGCACTCAAGGCATATTCATAAAAGTTAAAACAAGTAAGTAGCATTGAATAAAATGTATAGACACAAGTTAACACATAATATGGTAATTATGCTTCAAGACCACTTATAAAGTTATCTTTTTAGTGCAGATTTCAATTAGTCTTCAGAAAATAGCCACCATCCTTGATAGGCTATACAATATGTGGCAGAAAAAAAACTGCCAAGGAGGGGATTCCTCTATATCCAATACAGTAAAAGAAAATTAAGGTAAAAGGTATAACTGAGGTGAGCCAAATGGGCTCAACGGTTGAGGCAAATCTGGCAAAAATCCAAGTCATGCACGGGGATGCTGATAAAAGGGCACAATGCAAAGTTGCCAGTCCAGTACCTGGAGTAAGGTTGTAAGCAGCTAATAAAGTACAACCATCAGTGACTAGGTTATGTAGGTTTTCAGAAAATTTGCCTATCATAAAGTATGTTTTAAAATCCTCAGCTAAAAAACTTTGTAAAGAAATTCAGGAGGAGTGCATAATATGTCTGCAGACTAACCCTATGTTAAAAAACAGTCTTTAACTTGGTTGCAGAGAGTGCCAGTTTCAGAAAAAGCATGGTACAGTATAGAAATAAATTTTGCAAGACCTCTTCCTCCAGCAAAAGGGGGTTAAATAATGTACATGTTTTAAACAGATAAAAATCAAATCATAAAGTTAAGAAACTTCAATCCAAACAGACCATAAATGTTCAAGTAACATCTAGTGGTCAAAAGTAAAATTGCAAGTTTGCTCATATCATAAAGTTAATTCAAATCATAAAGTAAAAAGACTTAAATCCAAACAGGGCATAAATGCTCAAGTGACACCTATTGGTCAAACTTAAAATTGCAGGCTTACCAAATAATGTTTTTTCAGATTATGAGTCAAGTAGCATAAAGCTAAGTACAGTAGTTAGCAATATAAATGTAAGGTAACTACAGGAGTAGGTCCCAGTAGACTTTCGTCAGGGACCTCAGGGTCAACTGTTAGATTAGGGATTTCCATTTTAAAGTAGTTATTAGACATTAGACAGGCTAAAGGGTAAAATAAATTGTGTTTCATTTATGCATAAAAGACAGTTAAGCAGAAAGGAAACTAACCTTGCTGGCCAAGCATGGAAGGCAGTTTATTAAAAAGGAAAGATAAGTATAAAATCTTCAGACAGAATGTTCTTTTCTCAAGGGAAAGATACAATCTTGATAGCTACAGAATGTTCTTTAATGGAATGTTGCACATACAAGACAAAGCCTGAGATCAAGGTTAGGAAAAGTAAATAAATTAATGGACTGAAGCAATATAATATGTTGTGTTCAGGACAGCAGTTTAGTTAAGGTTAGTAAGTTCATTGCTACAGTGGGGCAACATTATTTGCAGGCAACGAGGGGTGAGAAACCTTCATGGTTTGACATGGAGTTTGAAATAAAGTTGAAATATAATGTTA
This sequence comes from Protopterus annectens, assembly GCF_019279795.1. NCBI lineage: Eukaryota > Metazoa > Chordata > Ceratodontiformes > Protopteridae > Protopterus > Protopterus annectens. Next base: position 968,909,969 of record NC_056726.1, read on the forward strand.
ATAAGACACTGGTCATGTCAAACAAAGTATGGGACTTAGGGGGACAAGGGGACTGGTTTGAAAAGAGATTCTGTATAAGGCAAGTAGAGAGTAAAGCAAATAAATCTACCTGGATATAGACTAGAATATAGACTAATACTCGGATTGATGAAAGTGGTGACATACTAATTTTGGAAGAATTGGATAAGAAGGGAAATATATTATGTTATAGATATTTTGGACAGTACAAAGTCTAGTATTTATCCCTTATGTGGGATACAGCAGGGTGATCCCATTTTATACTGTTTTTTGCTGTTGTGACTGTGATTTTAAGCACTTTAAATTTCAAATACCTCTGCACTTTTTAGCATAGGCTAGATTCAGTCTTATGGAATCTAGACTGCCTTGTATCACTTGAGCACTAAAACCATCTCTTCACTGAGATACTAGATGGCACAGTGGTGAAGCGGTAGCATTGTTGTCTCACAACAAGAGATTTTCCAGTTTGATTCTCAGCTGGAGTGCCTTCTGTGCGGAGTCTGCATGTTCTCCCTGTGTTCGTGTGGGTTTGCTCTGGTTTCCTTTAATGTTTTAAAGACATGCATCTGGAGCATTTCTCCCCAGGCCTCTGCTGAAAATTGGTTTCATTCCAAGTTGGAATTTCCTGGTAAACAAATGTTAAATAAATACTGAACGAGCTGAGGCATCCGTTGCTTCCAACTAACTATAAGTGCTTGTTTCTACTCTTATATTGCTCTCTTAATTTGTATTTGCATTCTAATGTCTGTTTGAATTGTCAGAACTGTTTTTGGCCACATTTTACTGCATACTGTACTAGTTAGCTGTAGCATAGCCCAGGTCCATGTTTGTTGTTTCTGGGTCTGTTCTGTAACCTCTGAACAACAAATTCAATCCAACTTTGTTGAAGGCCTTTCTGCACCTTTGCGGGAGGAGAGTGCTGTCTGGGTCCCATCTAATTGAGGGTGATTGGACTAGAGCTCAGACAGTGCATTTTTATTTGCTAGTCTTTGTTAAAATGGTTATTTCTTGTTTTATATAAGCCCAGCATCTGTGCTACTTACATGTAGGGCACCATCATGCACTGCCATGTAACAGTAGTTATCACTGGTGGTTGTAGTAGCAAATGTTTTGCTTCTTAAATTTTCCCTTAGAACTTTGCTTGTGGTCCTCCACAGGTTTTTCATGGCTCAGCTCTACAATCAGGTAGAACACTAAGCCTAGCCTCAGTGGTACCAACACACCTCTCACCCACAACCATTCCTAAGTGCGACCTCTCTTCCTGACCATATAAATTTCCCTAACACTGTGGATGTACAATTTCCCAGAGTTTCTCCAGCCAACTTGGTCAACATGAGCATCCTGAGACAGTGTAATAACTGCCTCATGTTCACTAACAACCCTCTGCTCCTACACCACACAAACTCAACTTGTGAGAGATGTAACTATATTAAGAACCTTGAATCCATGCTCTCTCACACACCAGTCAGTACATACAACAATGAGCGGGTCATCAGCATGCACATCTCATCTCCTACTTCCACCCAAATCCACATCACACATACCTACATATGCAGAGGACCTCACCAGAAACATACATAAACATCAGAGGACTCCCAAACACAAACACAAGCATGCTACACATAATACTTCCTCTGCAGAACACAATACATGTAATAGCTCACATACAGTGCCTCACCTGTCAAGACCTTATTGCAAAACACAAAACCAAACATAATAGTCAAAGGTGATTTTATTGTCAGACACACAGATGTCCCTCTCACCAGGCCGTATAAGGAGAAGGTCATGGTCAGCTGTCTGTCAGATGCCAGGATCTGCCTTATCACACATGCACTCAAGTCTCTCAACAACAGGTACTATTATGACTGTCTTAGTCCATGTTGGTGTGAATGACTTCAGACATAGCTCTCTGGACTATATGAACAGAGACACGATTGAGCTCTTGGACTATGTGTCTCAGGCTGGTATGTTCCTAGCCTTAAGCAGCATTTTACCTTCACTGAGGATGATACCTCAATACAGACAGAAAATGATTGACTTCAATAATTGGCTTAGTTTCTGGTTTCAATCCAAGGAGATACAGTATCCATCAACCTGGGATGACATGATTGACAGAACTTGATGCTTTGCCAGAGATGGTCATCTGTCACCTCTGGGATTTCAACTACTGGCCAGTGCCCTTGCCACTCCCATAGTGCCTTTTTTAGGCAGTGTCTCAAGGACAAAATTCCAGACATAAAAACTCCATTTAAGAACAACCTCAAGATTTTGCTGCTAAATGCTAGGAGTCTTAAAATGAAACTGCATTCACTGGAAGTAGTCCTCACCTTGGAAAACAAAGACAGTTGTGCAGTCATGGAGACCTGGTTCAAAGCTGTGGAGAGCACCCCAGCCATACTAGGCTACACTTCCTTCCACACGTTCAGACAACAAGCTGAAGGCATGAAAACTAAAGGAGGCAGTGTATCAATATTCATTAATGATAAATACACCTCCAAACTGGTTAGACAGCATTATTCCTTGGAGATACTTCAGGTGCAATTAACTGTTGGTAGGACACTTATTCAAGTTATTGCCAGCTACAGGACCCCCTCCATGAAACAGGATACCCACTCTGCTTATTTGGATCTACTTCAGTCTATCAAGATACAGCCACATACCATGGTTTTGGGTGACTTTAACAACCCATCTATTGACTGGAGAAATTACTCATGCAGAAACTCACTTGCCCAAAGGTTCCTCAATTTCATTAACTCCAATGCCCTGGACCCGCTAGTTGACACTCCCACAAGGGGTGCCAGTACCCTGCATCTGGTGCTTACCATACTTACTGTGATTTTAATTGCACATTAAAACTTCAAAAGAGACCACAGCTGTATCTCTTGTGAGTCAGACAGAAATTAGAGCAGGTCAATTAAGGAGTCACACAGAAGTTAGAACAGGTCAGTTAAGGTTAATCATCTGTGAACTGAGGGGCTAGAGCTAGGAACTAAACCTTCTATTTAAGGGGTAAAATAAAACATTTCACAGCTTTACTGGAAAAGCTCACCCAGACTCTGCCACAACTTGCTGTGAGGGAAAGGTTAGTTTTCTTTTGATTTCTTGAACTTTGTATTACTTTATTGCCTTTTTCTATTTTGTATACTGTGATTTGTGTTCTTTACACTGTGTTTTACTTGTATTCTGCTTTTAATTGCATATTAAAACTTGAAAAGAGACTACAGCTGTGTCTCTTGTGAGTCAGACAGATTTTTTTCCCATCCTCCCACCCTATTACTGTTGTGTTCTTAAACACCACTGTCTTTCTAGTTGCCTGCCCCTTATGTTAAATTGACTATATATCTCCTTCCCTCTATGCTTTCATTGGCTGGTATGAATAAGCTCAAAATTATCATTTTGTGAAATCACTCCTCTTCACCTATTTAAATTTATTGGCCATCCCACTGTATTCCATAGTACCAGAATACAAAAGTGGTCACCCACTTTCAATCTATCTTGCTCTTTTAAAAATAGTGGCTCTCCACTTAGAGAGCTAAAACTTAAGTTACTGACTTTCATATCTAACTTCTTAGTGTACAATGGAATGTTTAGGATAAGCCATTTTTTCATCTTACCTTTAAACTTCTATTGCAAGACCACCAGTTATTGAAGAGCCCGCATTCTACCTCTCAGTAATCATCTTGGAATTGGTATTTCTGTTTTGTCATGGTGAGAGAGGGAGTACAGGGACATTATTTACTGGAGACTGTTGATCTCCAGAAAGCATAATAACTTTTTTTTCTAATCATCAACTTAGAGTTGAGGGGGTCTGCCAGATCGGGGAACAAAAAAGTGCACTAGATAAGCTAGCTTTGATGCACTGTGACAAATTCTCAGCACATAATCAGTCCAATTTAATAACAAAGGCTGGCATTGAACTGTGCATCCTATCTTCGAGGATATTCCATCACCCAACTATGACTAGAAAATGATGGCTTGACTAGAAAGCATTGTGTGTTACATAGGTTAGGCTACAGGATGAAGAGCACATTGTGTATGAATTATCATCTTGAAGACAAACTGGATAAATATTATGTTTCATGCCGGTCAAATATCCCACTTAAGAAGGCAGTGTTCTTGTCCTATGTGATAACTGCTACATTAATTCATCCAGCAGCATTCTTGAGTCATGGATGATCTCTACAGTCCAGCATGTCTAATGACTCACACAGCTTGAACTTCAGATAGAAATGGAAAGTTAGCATGGATCTTTACAGATAGGGTGCTCCTGGTCAGAACCCTAGTCTCCTCTGATATGCTCATTAAGTGTACTGGTGTCTCTGACATACACTGGCCAGTTTTTTCTTAGAATGAATTTAGACATGCTGATTATGAAAATGTTTTATCTGTGGTTTCAACTGTCCAATTCCCGTACTTTGGAATGGACTCAGGCGTAGTCTTCATGGTTAAATCATGTCTGGAGTCCATGCCCCCAACTCTTTTCTGGGCTGTCCAAGCTTTTTGATGAAATGAAATGGGTGTCTTTCTATTTATTTTGAAAGAGGCATTAATTACTTCCACTCTTAGGAAGCTGGTTTTAATTTTATAGCATGTTTATTGAAACACCTCTATAAACATTGAAAGTACATCAAATACAATAAACCCTAACATAAACTACACCCAACAAGCAGGAAAGCAAGCTGTTCAACATGATTTCAATTGCCTGTTTATCATAGGTCCTATCTAAAACACTAATAGTAAGGTATATACTTATCCCTTGTCATCTCCACATTTAACCATTGTAATTACCCCAATACAATTCTTGAAATGCTCTTATTGTAACCTGTCCAATGTCTCCAGGACATTAAGCAATCTTAAATGTCTTAAATAGTGTTAGAATGTTGATATAAAAAGAATGATGACAGCTCTGTCGACTTTTCTTTGTTCGTTTTCCTGTCTGACCAAGTGCTAGTGCTTTAGCAAGTGCATAAAAAATAATTTTGCCAAAGCATTCTACTTTCCATAAATTAAATATTATACCCAATAACTCAGATAAGATTACTCTAAAATATTTGAAGACAGCATTTCACTTTATCTCCTGTGACAGAATTAGCTGTAGCCAATAATGGATACCCTTTCATGTGGTAAGAATACCTGTGTTTACCATTTAATCTTGTCCAATGTCTAATCCCAAATTTGCCTAAACTCACTGTATTTCCACACCATGTGTCTGTAATTGGTCTGAGCCGCACCACATTGCTAACATTTAAAATTAGTTTCTCCCTTATTGTTTTTGAATCTCACTGGTGAAAAATACCATGTATGATTAAGCTACATATAAGTGATCTATGTCAGATATGGGACATTATTATTGCGTAGACATGCAGCATCTGTTTCCAATCTACAACTGGAAGAGTGCAGTAAAATATGTTATTCCCTTTAGTCCTAACTCGTGTAATAGAGTTGTGTTGCATATCTATTATAACCTTATATAACTGCATAATCTTCGGGCTGGTAAAAGATCTTTTAGTCTGGTATGTGTATCCCCTACCATTCTGTATCTATGAAGCCCAAATATTACCTGTCATGTTAATGTTTTTCCTAATGCTCAGCCGGAGCTATAAATATTGCCACCAAGGAATATTCCATACTTTAGTATCATAGGGCCATAAGATCATAAGAGGTTACTAGGCAAATGACCCTAGGTCCTTCAGGAGCCTAGCCAAGTTTTACCCTTATTTCCACAATCAGCACCTATCAACCCTGTCCAAGAGGGACATAGGTGAAACACTTGGGGTGAATTTATGGTTACCCATCCAACCATCCAGACTGCGTTTGAAGAAGGCCAATGAGGTGCTCTGCTTGATAGGAAGCAGGAGTCTGTTCCAAAGGTGTGTTAATCTCTGGGAGACAAATCTGTCCCTCCAGTTGGTTCTAGTAATGTCACATACCAGGTTAAGGCCATTATAGTGAGTAACCCGTGTACCATTTTACTTATGGATATGCAGCATTTCCAGTAAAGCAGGGTCAAAGATTGCCTTATATGTAAGGTAGAGATCTCCTCTGAGTAGTCTGTATGAAACAGAATAAAGTGACAGTGATCTCAGGTAATCCTCATACGACAGATACTGAAGACCTTTAATTTTCCTTGTGAGGAACCTTTGTGGTCACCAATTGCCACAGGTGCTTGGAAAGGTACATACCAAAAAGGGCAATGTACTCAATTATTGGTCTGATGAGGGAAGAATACAGGGAGGTTATAACTTCTTTTTTTCTGGAGGTAATACCCTTACTTTTGAGATGAGCAATATAGAATGCCCTTCTTATCACTGTGGAGACATGGTGATCAAAAGAAAGGTAGCTGTCAACCTGTGTGCCCAGCTCTCTCACTACTGAGTGAGTACTTAGGGTGTAGTTATTGATGTAGTAGGGTCTTGCACAAACAAATGACTGATGCCAAAGTTATGGCCTTAAACTCAATGCAAAAAAAACTGTATTATCATCCCTTTCGGCAAAAAGTGATGTTCCTGCTAACTTTTACCAAAAGGAATGATAATACAGTTTTTTTGCATTGAGTATAAGGCCATGACTTTGGCACTAATCATTTGTTTGTGTAAGACCCTGTTTTAGGATGTTGACATCATTTGGAGATTCAATGACTGCTCCCATTTTGCAGTCATCAGCAAACTTTGTCAGCCACAGACCTTTAGTTTTAGCTTGCACTTCGGAGAAATATATTCCAAACAGTAGAGGTCCCAGGACTGATCCCTGTGGAACACTACTGGTTACAGGTCTGCTGTTAGAGGTGAATTCCACTATTTGGACTATATGGGTTCTATCAGCGAGCCAGTTAGTGATCCATCTAATGATATATGGGTTGATACCTAGCTGTATTTGATCTTAGAGATGGTATTCATGACCTGCTCTTTAGAGATACAAGGTAGAGGACAGGTAGTTGGGATGTCTTGGGATAAATAAGGTGGGACAGGGGAGTGAAGTTTTCAGAGAACTTGTTAGCTAACAGATTAGCAATGTCCACAGGCTCAGTATATGTGGTATCATTAACTACCAGTTCGGCACAAATCTGAGCCTTTTATTTTAGGTTATGGATGTAACTAAAATTGGGGAAGCTAATTTGGATTCATAGTTAGCTTTGAAGGACTTTATAAGAAGTCTTATTTGCTTGTTTAAGCTGAGGAAGGAGTGTTTCCACTTAGACAGCAATTTCTTCCTCTTATTGTAAAGCCTGTTAATGGCAGTTGTCCACAGACAGGTTTGGTCTTCCTTGAGAAGCTTGTTTTGGTCCTATCAGGTACAGCTGAGTCAATGCAGTTGTTCAGGTGTTTGTATAAAGCATTTTTGTAGTACTCAACATAGTTGCCAGTTCCATTTGAGGGAGTAGGTGCAGTGAAGCTAGTTATACCATCCTGTAAGAGGTTAAAATCTGTTTTGGAGAAGTTTTTTTAGTTTAGTTGGTGCTGAGGGGGGGTCAGGTGTGATAGTAACTTAGAATGAGACTTATTTATGGTCAGATCTCACCAGGGAAGACCACACAATGGAAGTGCTACAGTGGTCCCCCATATTGGTTCATAGGTTCATAGGTGTTTACTAGGCTAATGACCACAAGGGACTTTTTAAGCCTAGCCATCCATCCCAAATCTCTGACAAGTTCTGATACCCTTGATAAGTGTAAGCATGAGTCTGGGAGGTGAACCATTTCAAGGTTACCTGTATCCATTAGAGACATAGGTGCCAAACCAGGGAGGAATGTCCGGTTTCCCATCCAATTGTCCAAGTTGCACTTGAATTGGGGTAGGAAGGAACTCTGCTTCACATGGATGGGGAGCCTGTTCCATAGACACAGTAGTATATGGGATACATACACACCTATCTCTCCAGCAGGTCCTATTTATATCACAGGCAAGGCTTAAGTCTTTAGAACGGGTAATTCTGGTGCTGTCTGTTTGATGGATATGCAGGAGGTCCATCAAAGTGGGGTCTGACAATACCCAGTATGCCAGGCATAGATCTGCCCTCAAAATGCTGTAGGAGACAGAATACAGGGATAGGGTCTTGAGGCGGTCTGCATAAAACATTTTACTTACACCCTGCATTCTTTTAGTGAGCGACCTCTTTGGACGTTCCAGTTGTTGGATATGCCTGGTTAGGTACATACCAAAGGGGGCATTGTACTCAATGAGAGGTCTGATGAATACTGAATGCAATGGAACAATGACTTTCTTGAACTTAGATGCTATACCTTTGTTTATTAGTTGCACAACATAGAATGATTTCCTTATCACTGTAGACACATGATGGTCAAAGGCTAGATTACTATCTATGTGTGTTCCTAAGTCCCTGACTACAGGGTCAACTCTAAGGGGTGTGTTGTCAATATGATAGTTATCAGCGATGGATGACTTCCCAAAGGATACTATTATGCATTTCTTGTCATTTAGTTTTAGTCCATGGCTCTGACACCAGTTGTTTGTCTGTGTCAGCCCCTCCTGGAGAACATTTATGTCAGTGTGAGATTCAATGACAGCTCCTAATTTGCAATCATCTGCAAATTTAGTCAGCCAGAGACCACTGACATTGGCCTTGACTTCTAAGAAGTAAATGCCAAAAAGGAGCCGTCCAAGGACTGATCCCTAAGGGACACTACTTGTGACTGACCTCTTTGTAGAGGTGGAGTCCCCAATTCTAATTTACTGGGTCCTGTCTGTCAGCCAGTTGGCTATCCACTGGATGACATATGGGTCTGTACCTAACCTGTTGAGTTTGTCAGCAATGCCCAAGTGGGGTATTGTGTCAAATGCATTGGCCAGGTCAAGGTAGGCAGTGTGAATAATTTTGCCCTCATCCATTGCTTTGGTGACCTTCTCAAAGAAGTCCACCAAGTTGAGTAGGCATGATCTGCCCTTGATGAAAACAAACTGGGTTGGGTCTACTGTCTGGAAGTTTACTATAGCTCCGTTGATCATCTCCATGATAATTCTTTCCATGACTTTACATATAAGACTAGTGAGACTTATGGGTCTATAGTTCCCAGGGTCTGTAGATGGCCCACCTTTGAGCAGAGGGATGACTGTTGCCTTTCTCCTTTCATGAGGCATGAAACATCTTTGGAGGCTACAGTTAAATATTAATTCCAGAGGCCCTGATAGGTCATGTTTTATGCTATTTAGAAGGCATCCTGGAATATTGTCTGGGTCCACTGATGCATTGTTCTTGGTCTTAGAGAGAGCATTAGGGACCTGTTTCCTAGTGATTATAGGGGGAATTATATTTAATGATATTTCCTGAGGGAAGGTTGAGGGGAGAGAGGGGTAAAGTTGGAGCTGAATTTATCAGCCAGGAGGTTTGCTATGTCTTCTGCCTCAGTATAAGTGGCTACATTTCCAATGAGCTCTGCATACAATTGGATATTGCTTTTGAGGTTGCAGACATAACTAAAGAATGCTTTGTGGTTGTCCTTGGCCTGGGAAGCCAAACTTACCTCAAATTTGGCTACGGTAGACTTTATTTATCCTATGAGTTGTTTGTTTAGTTTGATTAGAATGCGTTTATCATGCTGGGTGCTGCACCTCCTAATTTTTTGCCATGATTTTCTTCCTCCTGTTATACAGCCGATTGATTTTGTGATTCCACCAGGGTGGCTTGTTTTTTGAGTTAGTTCTGTACTTCTTCCTGGTGGGTACAGCTGCCTCTAGGCAGCTATTAACATGCTTGTACAGGGTTTCTGTGAACAGTTCTGCATAGGCAGCAGTGTTCTCAGGGTTTATGTGGGCTTGAAATTTTGCCAGGTTCTCACTTAATAGCAGGAGGTTAGCCTTAAAATAGTTCTGAATATTCCAGGTTTAGCTGGGTGTCCAGGTTTTATTTTTACTTCAAAGGAGACCATTTTGTGTTCTGACCTTACCAGGGAAGGCATTACAGTAGGGGATGTGCAGCAGTCTCCCATATTAGTGAGGACCAGATCCAGTATGGTTGCACCGCTGGTTGGTGTATTTACTATCTGGACAAGGGAGTTTGTGTTTACAAAATCCAGGAATCTCTGTGCATGTACATTTGGTGTTGTATAGGATTCCCAGTTAATAGTGGGGTAATTAAAGTCACCCATGAATATGGTATTGGGTTGGATGGTTAGTGTTTCTAATAAATTTAAATACATGGTATGGGTTTTCTGGGTCATAGATGGAGACCTATAGCTTGCAGTGGTATTGGATTTTGCCTGTGGTGATTTGAACATGGAGCAGCTAAAGGGCATTGTCCTGTTTGACCAGCCTTGAAGTATATTTATCTTTGATGCAAATAGAGATACTTCCACCTTTAATCCCTGCCTGTGAAATAGCTAGCCTAAATGCGTGGAAGGCTTTATAACCTAGCACTGTTGGTGTGCTCTCCGTGGCTTTAAACCATGTCTCAGTGACTGGACAGATGGCAGCATTCTCTAAGGTAAAGAGAGCATCTAGTTCTAAGGAGTGAAGTTTTTTGTTTAGACTCCTAGCATTGAGCACTAATACGTTTAGATTTTCTTGGTTTTGATTTGCTATGTCGGAAGTACTTTCAGTTTGGTATTGCTTAAAAACTGCACTTTAGGGAAGACAATGTTTTAGCTAATATTCAAAAGCCTAGAGGGGAGAGGTGCAAACCATCCCTGGCAAAGCAACATGGTTTGTTCACCAACTCCTTCCATGCTGACAAATATTGTACCCCCTTAGAATGACACCAGAAACTAAGCCAATTATTAAAGTCAATCACCTTTTGTTCATATTGTGACATCATCCTTGAAGAAAGTAAAATGCTTCTCAGTGCTAGGCTCATACCAGCCTGAGACACATATTCCGAGAGCTCCATGATGTCTCTCTTCATATAGTCTAGGGAGGTACATCTCTGGTCATTTACTCCCACATGGACTATGACTGAGTCATATTGGTAACTGTGGTCCAATGACCTGAGTGCCAGTGTAATGTGGTGGAACCTAGCTCCTGATAAGCAAAGGACCATGACTTTCTCCTTACTCAGCTTGGTGAGAGGGACATCAGTGTGCCTCACAATTTAATCTCCATTGACTAGAATGTTGGATTTTGTGGTGGCTTGCTTTATGAGCTCAGAGGTAGAGGCTCCATGAGATGTAGCTCTATGTGTTGATGTGGGTGTTGTTTTGAAAGAGCGTATTTGATGCTGCTGAGGGTATTTATTATGTGTACTTCATCTAGGAGGTCTTTGTGGTTTAGGAAGGTTACACCTAAGTGCCTCTGTATATGTGGGTCAATATGTCTGTTTTGAATTGTGCATGATGGGTGCAGCCAGGAGCGGCTTTAGGTCAACTGGTGCCCCAGGCAAAAGGGTTCCACAGTGCCCCCCACCACACCACTTGGTGGCCCCATCCTGGTCTGCGTACAGCAAATAAATACTGGAAAAGAGCCCCTGCTAGAGCGGCGCCCTAGGCGGCCGCCTAGTTGGCCTATTCTAGTTGTCCTGTGTGCAACTAGGTATTGGAGAAATTTCATTTGTGCTTATATAGGAAAAATGTCACTCAAGGTGTCTGAATCTATACAGACTGCTGCCAGACACTTGAGGGGAAACTAATACGCAGACCCTGAAAAATGTAAGAATTAAGTATTTAGGCAGATATTCTGAAGTTAGAAACAAATCAAGCAATACTTACTGAAAACGAAGAATTAGCTTGTCAATAATGATGAAAAGAGGGGAGTCACATGAATGGCTAATGCCTGGCTACTGCTAATGCTGGTCGCACCACAGCTTCACTCTTTTGGGATACAATCTATCACCAGAAGCAAAATGTTAACACCAATTCCAAAATGAGAAGCAGACCACAGCCTGTTTAGTGATCCACAGTCTTGTCCCATATAATATAAGGGTCTGTAGGCTTGTAGCCTTTTCCTGGTAGATGCCCTGAATAGCAACCAGACCATTCAGGAACGTTAAGCACAGACACTCACTCTCTAACCAGAAACCGTCAAGAATCAATGCACTCTGCTCCTTCTCTCAGCAGGACCAGAATATAAGCACAGATTCCAAGCTGTCACCTATAAAGCAGTTATTAGGCTTTCTGGTGATCAGCAGTCTCCAGGAAATAATGTCACCGTACTCCTTTTCTCATTATGATTCAGAAACATCTTTGCCGCTCTATGAAACTCCCTACTGCAGGTCTATTTCCAAATCAGCAAGAAAATGCAATTCAGAGACACCTATGGCCCCAATAAGAAAAACCTCATTACTGACACCTTAGCATGCCTATGAAACACACTCTGCCTAGCACTAGACCTGTCAGACCTGATGGTGGCAGTGTTCACCCTATTGGCCTATGCATCATATTGACAAAGGCCCCAACCTACAAACAAATATACACATACACTTACACAAACATGCACACACATTCACCCATCAAAAAACTAACCCCCAACATTGATCACAATCATGGAATCACCTACCTATTCACCAACACATAGGCTCCAACACACACACACACACACACACACACACACACACACACACACACACACACACACACACACACACACACACACACACACTCACACACACACTCTTGAATCTCTACTTTCAAACACAAACACCTGTTCATTCAGCTTCATTCATGCCCCTACAGACATGCTCACAGATGTCCACACACATACATACACTAACACCCCCCAGCCACGTCTTTGCTGAACTTAACCAGCACTGTATCTGCTTCCTTAGACGTGAATGGTTAACATCCATCTTTTGATGGCATTCTCTTTTTCTGCCAACAGTGAAGTTTTACACTGCGATTCACTGAATCACTCTGCAGTATATATGAGGAGCAGCTGGCATGTTTGGGGGAGCACATGGCTAATTAGCATTAGCTACTCCCATTAATTGCCGCATTAGTAAGCATCACTACTAGTGAGACCGTCCTTTACGCTGATGCCTCTGCTAGTGGGAAACCACAATAGTAGGGCAGTCTAGGAATCAGAAGGGCTTATAGGCAAGTGGGAAAATCCCTATGTTAAGGCTTCCTGCTCACAGTAAGCCTTTCTGAATCTTATTTGTTGTCTTTATATATCACTGTTACTTGCTTATGAGCCTAATTTTTGTTACGTACTACTGATTTGTGGTAATTTTGTCTGTTTTATAAGATTCTGTTTTTTATTGTTTTTTACTGTCTGGACTTGAAAATGGTTCATTTGGTCAGTGTCTCACCTTAATTAAAAAAATTTAAATAAATTAAAATAAAATAAAAAAGCATAATAACTGTAGGGATTACACAGAGGTTAAAAAATATAACCAGCCATTCAGGATAATTGTAAACATGATTCTGTGGCATGCACTATACTTCTGTTTAGTGCCTGTACTATACAATATGACTGATCTGTCTCAATCTTGCTATTCACAGAAGTGGTTTCTTTGAAGGCAGCATGTGTATTAATAGATGGTAGATCCCTGGTGTTGTTGTTGTTGTTGTATTAATAGATGGTAGATCCCTGACAGTGATGAATGTTTTTGCTTGGGTGGACACTTAGCGATGGCATTCTGTTGTTGCTGTTTTGCTATATAGCATATTACACAGGCCTATGAACATTGATTGTCTCTTACATTTCACTGGCATCATGAATAAAATTGGATTTATTCTGATTGTACATAAGCTCTCAAAGTATATCTTCAACATATATTCACTCGAAGTATTTATTCTACATTTATTTTCATATGTCACTGTTTATTGTACTCATTATTTTTCTCATTATTGTTATAATTGTAAAAACATTTTGAAAATCCACATTTGTATAAAAAGTGACTCCCATTTTGCTAAAATTATACATGACTCAGCAGCTTTGTTTCTTACATATATGATGATGAAGTAGTTCTCCAGAAATGATTCTGTGGGGCCGATTCCAAAAGACTTGCTCTAACTGTAAGTGACTTGCAACGGTGTAAGTCTACCCTGATTCTGAAAGACTTGCTCTCAGTTTAAGTGATTTACTTTGGTGTAAGACCTATCTATAAATAGGTTTACAGTGGGGGCCAGATTCCAAAAGACTTGCACTCATAGTAAGTCGCACGGTAAGCAAGTCTCAGAGTAATTGATTTACTAAGAGAGCAAATCTTTTGTAATCTGGCCTTTTATGTTACACTATAGAAGCAATGCAGATCTCCCCATCCATCATTGTTTTCACTAGCATGATATTAACCACTTACAGAATGGACTAGCCCTCACTAATAGGAACAGTACAACAACTGCACTTATACAATGTCAGCGGAATATGCACATGATTGTGTACGCATTAATGCATGAAATATATCACAAATATTAGTCAAACATACACAATTTCTATGTATCCATTAATATGTGACAATATATCACAAGCATCAGTCAAACATACAAATAACCATGTACCCATTAATGTGTGACAATATATCTCAAACATCAGTCAAACGTACACACGATTGTGTACCCATTAGTGTGTGACAATATTTATTTCTTAATTTCTTTATTGGCATTTGATTAACAGAAAGGTCTGACTGGGTAGAAACCCATTTTCAGTGGAGACCCAGGAAGAAAAGCTCCAAATTATTACAAAACATTTTAAGAACAATAATTTTACAGTCTTAATAATAAACAAACAAAAATATCTGCAGTTTAAATAATTATAACAAATTAGACATAATATAAAAACACTGGTTAAGAATCTATACACATTATATGATCATTTAATATTTAGAGAGATTCTAGATTTTACAAACAGTCAAGCATACACATGACTGTGTACCTATTAATGTATGACAATGGGTCATAAACTTCAGTCAAATGCACACAATTGTGTACCCATTAGTGTTTGACAATGGGGGTCAAACAGTCAAACATATATGTGATTGTGTATCTATTAGTATGTGACAATGGGTAACAAATAGTCAAACTTACACACCACTGTACACCCATTAATGTGTGACAGTGGGTCACAAATATCAGTCATACATATCATTGCGTATCTATTAATGTGTGACACATAATACGTAATCATGTACCCGTTAATGTGTGGCAGTGGGTCAGAAATATCAGTCAAAACAAACATAATTGTGTGCCTATTAATGTGTGACAAATCAAACATACACTTGATTGTGTACCTGTTAGTATACAAGATTGTTTACTCAGTGTGTAACAATGGGTTACAAACATCAGTCAAATATATATGTGATTGTGTACCTGTTAGTGTGTGGCAAACATCAGACAGGCACACATGATTGTGCATCCATGTATGTATGACACTAGCTGACATGACCTATTTTCATTGTTATTAGAACTTCTTTTATATATTTGCAGACTAATGCGTGGACAGCACCTATCTTGCCAGTGCACAAAAGACTTCATAAATTATACTGACAACACTGTTCATCATAATCTAAATATGGCACACTAGCATGCCAAATTATTTCATAAAATTGACACAGGCATGTCATGTCAATATCAAGGTGCAGGTACTCCACGACTATCGAAGCCAACCATCAACCAAAAAAGCAAAAGTCAATAAAAAATTTTTATACTTGAACAGCAAAAGAACTTTATTCCATGGGTTGTTAGCTTTCCGTCTACTCTGGACGCTTCTTCAGACTTTAATAAAACACTTCATCACTTCTGTATTTAAACACTTATCAATTAAACAGTTAACCAATGAAAGCCTTTGTACGAATACATAACTATAAAAAGTCAGAAACTTCTAAATAGATAAAAAGTCAGAAACTTATATTGTGAAAATTAAAACTTCAAAATTCAACATTGACATTAAAATGGATGTAGTAATAGATTATAACTGTTATTAACATTTCAGATGGCAAATAGCATATAAATATTTAAAAATACAAGAGCATATAAAAAACAGCATGTAATAAAAACATTTCAAGTGTATGAAACTACTGAAAAACTTACTCTGAAACCCTTTCTAGTCAGTCGTCATCTTAAGCATTAGCAGTTATTTATTGCTATACCTTTGACTTTTTCATGTTTCTTGGTGTTAGTAGGAATATGTATTTTTAGAAGTTTTTCAGTAGTTTCATACACTTGAAATGTTTTTATTACATGCTGTTTTTATATGCTCTTGTATTTTTAAATATTTATATGCTATTTGCCATCTGAAATGTTAATAACAGTTATAATCTATTACTACATCCATTTTAATGTCAATGTTGAATTTTGAAGTTTTAATTTTCACAATATAAGTTTCTGACTTTTTATCTATTTAGAAGTTTCTGACTTTTATAGTTATGTATTCATAAAGGCTTTCATTGGTTAACTGTTTAATTGATAAGTGTTTAAATACAGAAGTGATGAAGTGTTTTATTAAAGTCTGAAGAAGGTCCAGAGTAGACGGAGCGCTAACAACCCATGGAATAAAGTTCTTTTGCTGTTCAAGTATAAAAATTTTTTATTGACTTTTGCTTTTTTGGTTGATGGTTGGCTTCGATAGTTGTGGAGTACCTGCACCTTGATATTGACATTTTTTTGTTTGGGGGCACAGCAGGTACCTTACCCTGAGAGATCTCTGTTTATTTATCATTTGCCTCTTTGTTATCTCGAGGGGACATGACAGAAGGAACGAAACACATTGAGGAAGCTGCATCTGCGGACATGATTTGTTCATTCTCTCAACTGATTTCCAGGTGTGAAAATCCACTGCTAAAACTTTCTTATTCACAACTAGCTAATACTAATGTTACCCACAAAGGTAAGCAGTTAGATATCAATGTGCTACAACTGATGAGACAATTTGAAGATACTTTACTTAAAATGAAGAATGTGCAGTGGCAGAAACAACATATGGAAGCATGTTTATCCTTTAAAGTTATTCCAAGAGGGCTATGCATTTTAAAGATGCCCACCTTTGGTAACAAATATCCAGACCTTTTAATAGACTGGCAGAAACTTAATATTGAGACTAGTAATAGTTATATCAAGCTGTTAATAAGACAGTATTCGCTAAATGAGAAAGAACTCATGAAAGAGATCTCCATTCTGGAAGACCGTTTAAATTCCTCTTTAACATCTGTACAGTTATCTGATTACTTCTCTGAACTTTCCACTACTTTAACTCTAACTGATAACAGACTCTTGCAACAGAAAAGAAGAAACTGGAGAGATTGTTCGATTTTGCACGTGGGAACGTCTTCTCTTGGCCTAAGGAATCCATCCGGTCAGCTATTGATGTAACAAACTCATGCATTCCTGACAATAGGAAGGATGGTAACAGCGAAATGCGTCCCACTACATCAGGAAGTATTAATGTGGCCATCTTTGAAGGCACTCATGCAGAGGGGTGTACAACAGAGAATGGTTCAGATTCATTACTAGTGGAGAATGGAGGAACATCTGAAAACCTACAAAATAGGAATACTACAGCAGATAATATTCTACCAACCATTAGACAATTGGACACTAAGAGCTTGGGACTGGTAGTGAGGAAGAAGACTTTGCTCCCAGCAGAAGGGAATTCAGAGACTAATGAGAGAGACAACACAAATCTTACATTCCCTTTATCATTTCTACCAGCAGATCGCAAGACATGGAGTCCCCAGTACAAGGGGAAGAAACGGAAACCCTCAGGGAGTCAGGGGAACCACAGAAGAGAATGTGGAAGAAAACTCCAATGAACTGGTAATTAATTTATCTAGCCATGAGTTGACTGATGCTGAAATGAAAGTGTTAAACAGAGGTCTATCATTTGTGCCTTCACAAGGGATAGACATTAGTGAGTTGATAGTACAATTAAAACTTTTTACTAGGGGTTTAGCACTTGATTTATTTTATGATAATGACAACAATGAGACAAGGGATATAGTAATTAATAATTTTAGGAAACCTTCATGCTTTGTACCAGAATTGCATCCGCTTTTAGAAAGTTTTGAGAAAGTTTGTTGCAATGATTTTTATATGTTGTTTGAACAAACAGGTTTTAAGTCAGAATTTTTCAATTTAAGCCGACAAGAAACAGCAGCTTTAAAAAGTTTACAAAACAATGATACTATAGTTATCCAGCGGATAAAGGTGGTGCAATAGTGTTGTTTGATAGTGTATATTATAACAATAGAATGTTAGAAATGTTATTGGATGAAACCACATATAAAAAATACATATGTATGATCTAAACAAGGTTATTAGTAAACTTCATGCCTCATTGTATGATATGTTGATGTCCAATATTATAAACAATGATCTCTATAATTATTTTTAGTTGAAAAACCTTTGGTACCTATCATCAGAGGTCTTCGAAGGTGCATAAGACATTGTCTGACCCACCCTTCAGACCTATAGTCTCAGGGAGAGGCTGGCTAACTGAATGTATCTCAATTTATATTGAGAAGCAACTTAGACCTATAGTTGATTCTACCTTCTCCATTTTGAGAGATACTAAACAACTATTGGAATCTCTAGCTGAGAGTGCTGTTGAAAAAGCATACTTGGAGAATGACATTATGATGACTTTAGACGTTCAGTCTTTATTCACCTGCATACCTAATGATATAGGGATAGACTTCCTGAGGCTTTTTCTTCTAGAGAAGGGCATGACTAACAACAAAGTGATTATGATCACCATGCTGATGGAATTAGTGTTAGAAAATAATGTATTTTTATATGGTGATGGTTATTATCTGCAGACTTCAGGGTAGCAATGGGCACGCCATGTGCCAATTCTTATGCAAACCTTATACTAGCCTACTGGGAATCTATGTATATCTTTGGAAATGAGTTTTATTCACAGCACCTCAAGTATTATAAGCGCTTTGTGGGCGATGTGTTTTTGTTTGGAGTGGTGATGTTACTATCTTAGATGAGTTTCTAAGTTACATCAACAACACCACATCTTTCTTAGGCTCACTGGGGAAAGATCATGTTACCAGATTGACTTCTTAGATGTTAACATCAGGAAGCATAATGGGTGTTTCACTACCAACATTTACAGGAAACCCTGTAGAAAGAACACATACTTACATCGTGACAGTATGCACCCTCCCCACATACACAAGAACATTGTTAAGAATCAAGCACGCTGTTCACGCCTAACAAGCGATGATTCAGCATATAGGAATGTATTGATAGGCTTAGATGCTGACTTTAAGTCCAGGGGTTACCATGACAATGATTTGACAGTCCTGCAACAAACAGAAAGCAATGAAGAAACAAGACCATACATTAGGATAGCAACTAGTGAACAGGTGGAACAAAGCAGGCCATTTACTAGAAGTAAAAAGAGGATGGTACTTTCATATACTAATAAGAATAAGAGTATTACTAATGTCATTAGAAAGAACTGGGGTATCCTACAGTTGGATGATAGGCTTAGAGCACTTGTAGGTCCTCACCCCAGTTTTTCCTACAAGAATACTAGATCTTTAAGGAACATGTTATGTTATGAAAGGCGACTTCAAGATCAACCACTCACTGTTAGAATGGGTACCTTTCCATGCCGCAGTTGCAATCAGTGCAAATACGCACTGGGCAGGAATAACTTTAGGCACCGGACACAGGTGTGCTATATAAATTCGATCATTATGCAGACTGTAGGACAAGGAACATAGTTTATTTAGCCATCTGCACCAAATGCCAGGCTTTCTATGTCGGTATGACTAATAGAACGTTGAGGGAAAGGGTTAGAGAGCATTTATATCGATCAACAGGGAGAATGACAGGAACGCACTGGCTAGACATGTTCTATCGCAAGGCACCACACACACCTTTGAGTTCTTAGTTATTGAATTGATACACACCACATTGAGATTAGGCAATGTAAGTAACTTCACTGAAAGGGAAGAATGTAAATGGATCATCAGAATGAAAGCAGATGAAGGACATGGCCTCAATGAGAGGGTTACTCTGAAACCCTTTCTAGTCAGTCGTCATCTTAAGCATTAGCAGTTATTTATTGCTATACCTTTGACTTTTCATGTTTCTTGGTGTTAGTAGGAATATGTATTTTAGAAGTTTTCAGTAGTTTCATACACTTGAAATGTTTTTATTACATGCTGTTTTTTTATATGCTCTTGTATTTTTAATATTTATATGCTATTTGCCATCTGAAATGTTAATAACAGTTATAATCTATTACTACATCCATTTTAATGTCAATGTTGAATTTTGAAGTTTTAATTTTCACAATATAAGTTTCTGACTTTTTATCTATTTAGAAGTTTCTGACTTTTTATAGTTATGTATTCGTACAAAGGCTTTCATTGGTTAACTGTTTAATTGATAAGTGTTTAAATACAGAAGTGATGAAGTGTTTTATTAAAGTCTGAAGAAGCGTCCAGAGTAGACGTGAAAGCGCTAACAACCCATGGAATAAAGTTCTTTTGCTGTTCAAGTATAAAAATTTTTTATTGACTTTTGCTTTTTTGGTTGATGGTTGGCTTCGATAGTCGTGGAGTACCTGCACCTTGATATTGACATTTTTTGTTTGCGGGCACAGCAGGTACCTTACGCTGAGAGATCTCTGTTTATTTATCACAGGCATGTCATGTTGTTACAGTCTGGCATCACAACACACATGTGCACATGTGCATCATTACATTAAAATAAATGCATTTATGTTATTAATTATGATTGACGACTACAAGAATGTACTTTGCATAAAGAGAAATAGTGCAGGAATGTTTTATTTGGCAAATTCTGACCAAGTATTTAAGATTTGAAATGTACCTGAGACTGCAGCTTATTTGTTTCATTGCAAAGATAAATCATAATAAATTGTTCATCTCAGGGGGATAGGGCCAGTCTGTTGTAGAGCTGATTAATCATTGGGATCTGATTGATCAAAGCATAAGAATTCCATAGGATATGTTGCAGTGACAGTTCCTACTCTGACCTCTGGTCTCCCATCATTGGGAGACATTGAAAGGCATTGCTAAAATGTCCAGTCTTTAGTCGCAGTTCTTGCAAGACACTTGCACTTGCCCCAGCTCTTTGGGAGATGGTGGTTCTCATCTTTAATATCTTACACAGTTGTAATTGACAGTGTTCCATCTTCGCCACAAAGTATCCATCAGTGCCAGTAACTTGGATTAAATTACACAAGGTGGTATCTTACTTGATCCTAAAACATTGCTAAACAGTCTATGACTGATTTGTAGCTAACCATTTACTAAATAGTTGTACATAAGCAGCATCAGTGACATATGCACATTTAAGACTTATAAATATGTTGTTAGAGAAGTATGAAATATTGTTGTAGACATGAAGTCTATTACTACTAAGTACTTTGAGTCATTATAACGTAAACTTAAAGATTTGATAGAGTCATCTGTGGGTAGCTATAAGAAGCCATATCTGACTGCACTTCACGTGAACCCTATAACTGCAGGGTGATTATCAACAGCTTATAACATATCAATGTTTCATGTTTCTACACTTGTATGCATATATATTAATACTTGATGTACCTGTTACTGACAGGTATATTTGTTGCCAACTTTCATGTGTTTACATTTACACACATAATTTTATAAGAGCATGGCCATTATCAAGGTATAGATTAATGTAAAATGCTACCATTAGTGTCAGAAGTGTATTTGTAAATAGCATATATTAGTATGTTGTCACAACTATGAAACATCATTTGCATATTCATGCCTACAGCTTACATTGTTTATATTGATCATGCAATCATTAAATAAGTGACACCAGTTTTATAATGGTACACTTGAAAAGTGGGTCTTAGCATGCTTATAGGTTCATAGGTGTGTACTAGGCTAACAACCACAGGGCCTTTTTAAGTCTAGCCATGCATCCTAAATATCTGACAAGTGCTGAACGGTACATATGGTATTCTCTCTAGCAGTTGTAGAGGCAAGTATTTTCTCTTTATCTGTGCCATACTGTGTTTGATATACTGTATGCTTGATTTAAGTGTCTTCTTTTGGCTTTTCCCGGTTAGGGGTTGAATCAGCGGAACTCCAGTCCGCTAATTATTGGCAGTGGATTTTTACGGTGCTGAGTTGCCAGCCCAATGCCCAACCTTCAAAGAAGGCACACCCATTCGCGCATGCACCTACCTGCATGTCTTTAATGTCACTAGACCGTGGGGAGGACTTGCGGACTCCACACAGAAGGTGCTCCAGCCGAGAATCGATGCCAGTTAAATTTTCATCTCATCATACATTGTGTATGTATGCATATATGTATATGTATACACTGAGACATAATCATATGTATCTTTTTTGCATTACAACACAGCTGCCTTTCATCATTCATATTCCAGAACTAATGATAAAAGGATCATCTACTCTACCTTCGTGGATAACCATCCAACTTGCCTCTTCAGATAAGGACCCTATAGCTAGTGAAGTTCCTAGTGAAGTTATTTAGTGGGTGGAAGTGTGAGGAAATCAAGGTGTCCCAGTGCAGTGCCATCCTAATGGATACAGAGGGTTTTTTTTTTTTACTGCTTCTTAAATATTTTGGTTTTATACTTGTGATGTCAGCTGTATCTGTCCATGTAAGCATGGGTTGGAATTAAAACTTCCTACACAGAGCAGACCTTTGTTAAGTACTGTGTATGGATTATAGTCTTTAATTATGAAAGCTCTTTACAGTTTCTGTAAATCTGGCACACACTAAAGACTGATAAAATGTGGTGCATAGTGTGTATGTTTGATATGGTGGTGGTACTTAAGAAATATTTATTGACTTTATAATTACTTGTGAGTCCATATTGACTCACAATGTAAATTAAAATTGAGAGTCAGTATATTAGATGCAAACCATCACATTTTGATGTTAATAATGAACATACATAACAAAAAAAGAAATGTTTTTGCAGGGAGGTTGCCCCCCATGCACTCTCCATCTCCTACACGTGTATCTATATCTACTAATTTGGAATTGAAACAATAGTGGGGAAAAGGACAAGTTCCCTTACCCCATTACCACCAAATCTCAGCAAACCCTGTTGTAATGTGGGGAAAGGCAAGTTTACCCACCAAATCTCAGCAAACCCTAAAGGGAAAAAAACTCATTGAAAGAAAGATTTCTCCATTTTTTGGAAGACCGTTAAATTCCTCTTTAACATCTGTACAGTTATCTGATTACTTCTCTGAACTTTCCACTACTTTAACTCTAACTGATAACAGACTCTTGCAACAGAAAAAGAAGAAACTGGAGAGATTGTTCCATTTTGCACGTGGGAACGTCTTCTTGGCCTAAGGAATCCATCCGGTCAGCTATTGATGTAACAAACTCATGCATTCCTGACAATAGGAAGGATGGTAACAAAATCGCCCCACTACATCAGGAAGTATTAATGTGGCCATCTTTGAAGGCACTCATGCAGAGGGGTGTACAACAGAGAATGGTTCAGATTCATTACTAGTGGAGAATGGAGGAACATCTGAAAACCTACAAAATAGGAATACTACAGCAGATAATATTCTACCAACCATTAGACAATTGGACACTAAGAGCTTGGGATAGTGAGGAAGAAGACTTTGCTCCCAGCAGAAGGGAATTCAGAGACTAATGAGAGAGACAACACAAATCTTACATTCCCTTTATCATTTCTACCAGCAGATCGCAAGACATGGAGTCCCCAGTACAAGGGGAAGAAACAGAAACCCTCAGGGAGTCGGGGAACCGCAGAAGAGAATGTGGAAGAAAACTCCAATGAACTGGTAATTAATTTATCTAGCCATGAGTTGACTGATGCTGAAATGAAAGTGTTAAACAGAGGTCTATCATTTGTGCCTTCACAAGGGATAGACATTAGTGAGTTGATAGTACAATTAAAACTTTTACTGGGGGTTTAGCACTTGATTTATTTTATGATAATGACAACAATGAGACAAGGGATATAGTAATTAATAATTTTAGGAAACCTTCATGCTTTGTACCAGAATTGCATCCGCTTTTAGAAAGTTTTGAGAAAGTTTGTTGCAATGATTTTTATATGTTGTTTGAACAAACAGGTTTTAAGTCAGAATTTTTAAATTTTAAACCACAAGAAACAGCAGTTTTAAAAAAGTTTACAAAACAATGATACTATAGTTACCCCAGCGGATAAAGGGGGGCAATAGTGTTGTTTGATAGTGTATATTATAACAATAGAATGTTAGAAATGTTATTGGATGAAACCACATATAAAAAATACATATGTATGATCTAAACAAGGTTATTAGTAAACTTCATGCCACATTGTATGATATGTTGATGTCCAATATTATAAACAATGATCTCTATAATTATTTTTAGTTGAAAAACCTTTGGTACCTATCATCAGAGGTCTTCGAAGGTGCATAAGACATTGTCTGACCCACCCTTCAGACCTATAGTCTCAGGGAGAGGCTGGCTAACTGAATGTATCTCAATTTATATTGAGAAGCAACTTAGACCTATAGTTGATTCTACCTTCTCCATTTTGAGAGATACTAAACAACTATTGGAATCTCTAGCTGAGAGTGCTGTTGAAAAAGCATACTTGGAGAATGACATTATGATGACTTTAGAGTTCAGTCTTTATTCACCTGCATACCTAATGATATAGGGATAGACTTCCTGAGGCTTTTTCTTCTAGAGAAGGGCATGACTAACAACAAAGTGATTATGATCACCATGCTGATGGAATTAGTGTTAGAAAATAATGTATTTTTATATGGTGATGGTTATTATCTGCAGACTTCAGGGGTAGCAATGGGCACGCCATGTGCCAATTTTTATGCAAACCTTATACTAGCCTACTGGGAATCTATGTATATCTTTGGAAATGAGTTTTATTCACAGCACCTCAAGTATTATAAACGCTTTGTGGACGATGTGTTTTTGTTTGGAGTGGTGATGTTACTATCTTAGATGAGTTTCTAAGTTACATCAACAACACCACATCTTTTCTTAGGCTCACTGGGGAAAGATCATGTTACCAGATTGACTTCTTAGATGTTAACATCAGGAAGCATAATGGGTGTTTCACTACCAACATTTACAGGAAACCCTGTAGAAAGAACACATACTTACATCGTGACAGTATGCACCCTCCCCACATACACAAGAACATTGTTAAGAATCAAGCAGCAGCTGTTCACGCCTAACAAGCGATGATTCAGCATATAGGAATGTATTGATAGGCTTAGATGCTGACTTTAAGTCCAGGGGTTACCATGACAATGATTTGACAGTCCTGCAACAAACAGAAAGCAATGAAGAAACAAGACCATACATTAGGATAGCAACTAGTGAACAGGTGGAACAAAGCAGGCCATTTACTAGAAGTAAAAAGAGGATGGTACTTTCATATACTAATAAGAATAAGAGTATTACTAATGTCATTAGAAAGAACTGGGGTATCCTACAGTTGGATGATAGGCTTAGAGCACTTGTAGGTCCTCACCCCAGTTTTTCCTACAAGAATACTAGATCTTTAAGGAACATGTTATGTTATGAAAGGCGACTTCAAGATCAACCACTCACTGTTAGAATGGGTACCTTTCCATGCCGCAGTTGCAATCAGTGCAAATAGCATACTGGGCAGGAATAACTTTAGGCACACGGACACAGGTGTGCTATATAAATTTGATCATTATGCAGACTGTAGGACAAGGAACATAGTTTATTTAGCCATCTGCACCAAATGCCAGGCTTTCTATGTCGGTATGACAAATAGAACGTTGAGGGAAAGGGTTAGAGAGCATTTATATGCATCAACAGGGGGAATGACAGGAACGCACTGGCTAGACATGTTCTATCGCAAGGCACCACACACACCTTTGAGTTCTTAGTTATTGAATTGATACACACCACATTGAGATTAGGCAATGTAAGTAACTTCACTGAAAGGGAAGAATGTAAATGGATCATCAGAATGAAAGCAGATGAAGGACATGGCCTCAATGAGAGGGTTACTCTGAAACCCTTTCTAGTCAGTCATCTTAAGCATTAGCAGTTATTTATTGCTATACCTTTGACTTTTTCATGTTTCTTGGTGTTAGCAGGAATATGTATTTTTAGAAGTCTTTCAGTAGTTTCATACACTTGAAATGTTTTTATTACATGCTGTTTTTTTATATGCTCTTGTATTTTTAAATATTTATATGCTATTTGCCATCTGAAATGTTAATAACAGTTATAATCTATTACTACATCCATTTTAATGTCAATGTTGAATTTTGAAGTTTTAATTTTCACAATATAAGTTTCTGACTTTTTATCTATTTAGAAGTTTCTGACTTTTTATAGTTATGTATTCGTACAAGGCTTTCATTGGTTAACTGTTTAATTGATAAGTGTTTAAATACAGAAGTGATGAAGTGTTTTATTAAAGTCTGAAGAAGCGTCCAGAGTAGACGTGAAAGCGCTAACAACCCATGGAATAAAGTTCTTTTGCTGTTCAAGTATAAAAATTTTTTATTGACTTTTGCTTTTTTGGTTGATGGTTGGCTTCGATAGTCGTGGAGTACCTGCACCTTGATATTGACATTTTTTTGTTTGGGGGCACAGCAGGTACCTTACCCTGAGAGATCTCTGTTTATTTATCACAGGCATGTCATGTTTTTACAGTCTGGCATCACAACACACGTGCAGCATTACATTAAAATAAATGCATTTACGTTATTAATTATGATTGACGACTACAATAATGTACTTTGTATAAAGAGAAATGGTGCAGGAATGTTTTATTTGGCAAATTCTGACCAAGTATTTAAGATTTGAAATGTACCTGAGACTGCAGCTTATTTGTTTCATTGCAAAGATAAATCATAATAAATTGTTCATCTCAGGGGGATAGGGCCCAGTCTGTTGTAGAGCTGATTAATCATTGGGATCTGATTGATCCAAGCAGAAGAATTCCATAGGATATGTTGCAGTGACAGTTCCTACTCTGACCTCTGGTCTCCCATCATTGGGAGACATTGAAAGGCATTGCTGAAATGTCCAGTCTTTAGTCGCAGTTCTTGCAAGACACACTGTGGCACTTGCCCCAGCTCTTTGGGAGATGGTGGTTCTCATCTTTTTT
>NC_056726.1:968937455-968962670 GCF_019279795.1 Protopterus annectens
CCATTGCATTCAGTATTCATCAGACCTCTCATTGAGTACAATGCCCCCTTTGGTATGTACCTAACCAGGCATATCCAACAACTGGAATGTCCAAAGAGGTCGCTCACTAAAAGAATACAGGGTGTAAGTAAATTTTTTATGTAGACCACCTCAAGACCCTATCCCTGTAGTCTGTCTCCTACAGCCTTTTGAGGGCAGATCTATGCCTGGCATACTGAGCATTGTCAGACCCCACTTTGATGGACCTCCTGCATATCCATCAGACAGCACCAGAATTACCCGTTCTAAAGACTTAAGCCTTGCCTGTGATATAAATAGGACCTGCTGGAGGGATAGGTGTGTATGTATCCCATATACTACTGTGTCTATTGAACAGGCTCCCCATCCATGTGAAGCAGAGTTCCTTCCTACCCCACTTCAAGTGCAACTTGGACAATTGGATGGGAAACTGGAAATTCCTCCCTGGTTTGGCACCTATGTCTCTAATGGACACAGGTAACCTTGAAATGGTTCACCTCCCAGACTAATGCTTACACTTATCAAGGGTATCAGAACTTGTCAGAGATTTGGGATGGATGGCTAGGCTTAAAAAGTCCCTTGTGGTCATTAGCCTGGTAAACACCTATGAACCTATGAACCAATATGGGGGACCACTGTAGCACTCCCATTGTGTGGTCTTCCCTGGTGAGATCTGGCCATAAATAAGTCTCATTCTAAGTTACTATCACCCCCCCCCCCTCAGCACCAACTAAACTAAAAAAACTTCTCCAAAACAGATTTTAACCTCTTACAGGACGGTATAAATAGCTTCACTGCACCTACTCCCTCAAATGGAACTGGCAACTATGTTGAGTACTACAAAAATGCTTTATACAAACACTTGAACAACTGCATTGACTCAGCTGTACCTGATAGGACCAAAACAAGCTCCTCAAGGAAGACCAAACCTGTCTGGTGGACAACTGCCATTAACAGGCTTTACAATAAGAGGAAGAAATTGCTGTCTAAGAGGAAACACTCCTTCCTCAGCTTAAACAAGCAAATAAGACTTCTTATAAAGTCCTTCAAAGCTAACTATGAATCCAAATTAGCTTCCCCAATTTTAGTTACATCCATAACCTAAAATGAAAGGCTCAGATTTGTGCTGAACTGGTAGTTAATGATAACACATATACAAAGCCTGTGGACATTGCTAATCTGTTAGCTGACAAGTTCTCTGAAAACTTCACTCCCCTGTCCCACCTTATTTATCCCAAGACATCCCAACTACCTGTCCTCTACCTTGTATCTCTAAAGAGCAGGTCATGAATACCCTCTCTAAGATCAAATACAGCTAGGTATCAACCCATATATCATTAGATGGATCACTAACTGGCTCGCTGATAGAACCCATAAGCAAATAGTCGAATTCACCTCTAACAGCAACCTTAACCAGTAGTGTTCAAAGGGATCAGTCCTGGGACCATGTTGGAATATACTCAAGTGCAACTAAAATAAAGTCTGTGGTACAAAGTTTGCTGATGATGAAAAGGGAAAGTCATTGAACTCCTGATACATCTAGGGTCTTACCAAACAAATGATAACATGGCCTTATACTCAATGTAAAACTGTATTATCTTCTTGTTGGAAAAGTTACAGGACATATTTTGCCGAAGGGTGATAATACAGTTTTTTGCATTGAGTTTAAATTTTATAGCATTGTTTTGCAAACCTATACAAATAAAACCCAAGTACTCACTCTAGTGAGAGCTGGGAACAGGTTGACAGTCCTTCTTTTATAATGTCCCAATGAAAGAAGGCATTTATATTGCTCATCAAAAGTAGGTATTACCCCAGAAAAAGAAGTTATAACCTCCCTGTATCTTCTCTCAGACCAATAAGATACATTCCCTTTGGAGTACCTTTCCAAGCACGTGGCAATTGGTGACAAAAGGTTCCACAAGGAAAAAAAGGTTTCATATCGTGTATAGGATTACCTAGATCAACTGTCAGTTATATCTGTTTCATAAGACTACTCAGTGAGATCTCTACCTTACATATAAGGAATCTTTGCGCTTTACTGGAAATGCTAGCACTATCCATAAGTAAAAGGTACAGGTTACTCATCTATAATGAAGCCTTAACCTGGTAGTGACATTACTAGAACCAACTGGAGCTGGACAGAGTCATCCAGAGATTCAAAAGCTTTGGAACAGTTACTCTGCTTATCAAGCAAGCACCTACATTGGCCTTCTTCAAGCAGTCTGGATAGTGGATGGGCATAAATCACTCCAAGTGTTTCATCTATGTTCTGTTTGAAGGGTTGATAGTTCATGATTAGTGCGAAATAAGGGCTAAAACTTGGCTAGCTCCTAAGTGACCTATATTTGCCTAGTAACCTCCTATGATCTTTCCCTATGATACAAAGTATGGAATATTCCTTGTGGCAATATTTAAGTGGTGAGCATTGGAAAAACATTAACATGACAGTAATACCTTTGGGCTTCATAATACAGAATGGTAGGATATACATACCAGACTAAAAATCTTTTACAGCCAGTCTATCAGTTATAGTAAGGCTTATAATAGATTGCACATAACTTATTACACGAGTCTAGGACTAAAGGGACACTATTTTACCTGCACTCTTCCAGTTGTGATTGAAACAGTATTGCATGTCTGGAGATATACATGTCCCAATCTGCTAGACACTTAATGTAGCTTATCATACATGGTATTCTTTCACCAGTGGATTCAAAACATGGAGAATACTAATTTTCAAATGTACTACAATGTGTGCGCTCAGAACCATTACAGACACATTTGAAAACAGTGAGTTTAGGCAAATTTGGGATAGATTACAAGATAAATGGTAACACAGGTTTCTTACCACATAAAGGGTATCCATTATTGCTACAGCTAATTTGTCACAGAGATAAAGTGAAATCTAGTCTTCAAGATATTTTAGACTAACTCTATCTGAGTTATGGGTAAATATTTAATTTATGGAAAGTAGAAGCTTGTGGAAAATTATTGTATTCATGCACTTGCTAAACATAGCATGGTCACAGGAAAACGAACAAAGGTGACAGAGCTGATCATTCTTTATCAACATTCTAACACTGATTTAAGATTTAAGATTGCTTATGTCCTGAACATTGGACATACAATAAGAGCATTTAAGAATTGTATTGAGTAATTAAAGGTTAAAGTGGAGATGCAAGGGATAATATAACTTAGCTAGTGGTGTTTTAGATAGGACACTATGATAAATAGGAATTGAAGAGTGCATGTTGAAAGTAATGCTTTTCTGACTTTAGGTTAGTTTATGTTAGGGTTTATTGTATTTGATGTACTTTCAAGTTTATAGATGGTGTTTAAAACATGCTATAAAAGTTAAAACCAGCTTGCCTAAGAGTGGAAATACATTAATCCTCATTTAAACATAAATAGAAAACACCCATTTCATTTCATCAAAAGTTGACAGCCCAGAAAAAGTTCAAGACAGATGATAAATGAAACTAACCTGTCCCTTCACAGCAAGTTTGGCACGAGTTGGGATAAAACATTTTCCAGTAAAGCTGTGAAATTTATTTTAACTTGAAATAGAACTGGTCTAGTTCTAGTCAAGCCCCCAGTCACAGATGATGTCATATCTTAGATGACTGGGTTCTAACTCTAGTGAGACCATCTTAATGATCCTGCTTAATTTCCTGTCTATCTGAAGGTACAAGCTGTGGTCATTTAGAATGTATGTAATCTCAATTAAGAATGCACAGGATGAATTAATGGTAGAGCTTATCAGCATGACAGGAACACTGCCTTCTTAGTGGGATTTTGTCATAAACTAGGTTTCCAGTTTGTCATTGAGATTAATGTATAATGTGTTTCAGTAGAACCTATGTAACAACAGCTTTCTAGCATGCATAATTTCTCTAGTCATAGATGGGTTGATTGAAAGTCACCCAAAAGATGGTTCATGCTCAGCTGTATTTAAATAGACTGAGTATGTCCAAATATTGCACAGTGCATCAAACTGTTTCTATGCATGTTTTGTTCCTGATGCTGGCAGACCCCTAACTTAATAGATGATCTACAACAAGTTATTGCTCTGGAGTCATCTCCAGTAATAATGCCCTGTCTACCATTCTGAGCTGATTACAGTTAATGATATTAACATGCTCCTGTAGAGTTCATGCCTTCAAAAGCTGTGGTCTTGAACGAGTTTAAAGGAAGATGACCTAATGGCTGGTGCTCTAAACATTCCATTGTACCAGAGTCTCAGATGACTGCACAAGTGTCTTTAGTTTTAGCCTCTAAGTGAGAGCCACTATCTTTCAGTGAATGCCACTTTGTCATTTGGTAATGGAATACTGGGATTAGCAGCAAAATTTAAATGAGGTTGTTTTAAATGGAGTGATTTATGTCTGAGAATTTGTCCTTGATTCACACTAGCCTAATAAAGGCACTATGGGAGTGGCAATACGGGCAACTGGCAGTGTGTTTAAACACAACAGTATAGGGGGGAGAGGGACATCTGTCTGGCCAAAGCATCAAGTCTCTGTTCAATCTTCATCCAGTTAAAAGCAGAATACGTAAACCAGTGTATTGAAACAAATCACAATACTAGAAGCAATAAAGTATAAAAGTCAAGATCAAAAATATTTCCTACAGTCAATTGTAATCTGAGGTGACTTTCAGTAAAGCGTAAAATGTTTTTTAGGCCTTAAATGAGAACTTTAGTCCAGCTCTGAGCCCATAGTTCACAGAGTAACTTAACTGCCTGTTCTAATCGGTGAGTCTAAGTGATTCACACCAATTTCATGTCTGACATCACAATAGATACAGCTGTGGTTGAAGTATTAGTGCAATTATAAGCAGTAAGTCCTGGAACTGACAGACAGTGTACCTGACACTCCCTTATAGTGCCTGGAGAGGGACATCTGGTTAATGACAATGAGAACACCTTTGGCTAAGTTTGGTTTCTGTGTAATTTGCAATCAAGTCAGATCAGTGAGGCACTGTAAAGTCACCCATATACATGTATTGGCTGTATCTGAAGAGAAGTATATCAAATAAGCAGCTGGTTCCTGTGTTTGGAGAGTCCTGTAGCTGTTCTATGAATGTTTCTGGTAGTTCCCTGAATATGTAAGGTATATGCTGTCTAGCCAGTTTGGAGTGATTTATATAATGATATTGCATCTGATGACCTCCTTTAGTTGTATGCTGACTGTTGTCTGAGAGAGATGGATCAAGTGTGCCTTAAGTATGGCTGTCATCTCCACAGTTGAAGTTATGAGCACAGAGGGTCTGTTGTTTTCCAATGGGAGGTATACTGTCCAGGATGCAGTTCATGTTAAGACCCTAGTTTGGCAGGAGAAATCTGAGGAAATTGTCTCCATCAGTGTTATGGGAAATTGTCTATGAGTCACGCCAAAAGGCACTTAGTGCAATGGATCTGTGCCAGTGTGAAATCAGAGGTGGTTGTACCATCTGAGGCTAGGCATAAGTGTATCTACCAGATTGATGAACTGTATCTCCTTGGAAAACCCAAAGCAAAGTTCTAAGGGAAAATTATTAAGAAGTCAATCATTTTCTGCTTATTAGGTACACCTAGTGAAGGTAATGCTGCTAAGGCTGAGGACTCCAGCTGAACACAAGTCCAGAGCACAATGTCTGTGTTATATAAACCAAGAGATATTCTGAAGCTCATTTTAACCAACATGGACTAGCAAATCATAAATAGTACTGTCTGAGTACTTGAGTCCATTGATCACGCCTGGCATTGAGGGACGCTGACAGCACTCTCCTTAACCCTGAGAGGGACAGTGTGTCTGACAAAAACACTTCTGACAATTATGTTTGGTTGAATTTGTTTTCATAGGTTGACAGAAGGCCCAGAAACTAGCAATTACATGATCCTGTGTTCTGCTAAGATATTAGTACATGCTATGAGTAAATGTTTGGGAGCCAATAAGTTCTGAGCACATTCAAGAGTATGTTGATGAATTGGAAGTAGAGAGCAGATTAAGCATGCAGAATGACAAGCACTTATAGTTGTTGTAGCTGACTGGATGCTAGCATGGTTCAAGGTTCTTATATTTAACATCTGTTACAGGAATTCCAACTTGGAATGAAACAATTTTAGTAGAGGCCTGGGAGAACACTGTCTCAGATGCTCATGTTGACCAAGTTGGTGGAGAACTCAGGCAAATTTACATCGCACAGTGAGGAACATGTATATGGTCAGGAAGAAGGTCCAGCTAGGAATATTGTGGGGAGAGGTCTCTTGTTATGAGCTAGGCTAGTGTTCTACCTGATTGTAGAGCTGTGCCATCTAGATTCTAGTGAAGAGATGGAAAATTTGCTATGACACCACCAGTGATACTACTGTATGGCAGTGCATGATTCCCTAAGTATAGACATCTGCTATCTAAAAGTGCAGAGGATTTAACCATTTTAAAAAGTGCAATAAAATCACTGTCTGAGCTCAGTCCAATCATAAAATGGGACACCTGACGATCCCACATAAGGGAAAAGGTCACAAAGTGGATTGAATTTGTTGTCAGAGGTTCAGAACAACTAGAACACAATAATGTTCCCTATCTTACAGCTAATCTGTACCAAGAATTCAGTAATGTGAGCCAAAACATTTCTATCAATTCAACAGATTAGATCAATACATTCTGAGCATATCAGGAAAAGCACTTATAGTTAGCTTGACCGATGCCTGCTCTTATACAGAATCTCTTTTCAAACAGTCCCCTTGTCTACCTAAGTCCATACTTTGTTTGACATGACCATTCTTCAGTCAAGGCCTTGAAAATTCAGATGCATTGTTTTCAAACTCAGAAACCAGAGGTACCACCGAACCGGTAGCAACTGCAGATCAAATGTTGCCCCAGCTGAGAATCAAACTTGACTAACCTTATTAGAACAATGCTACGTCACATGAACACACTATATTAGTGAAGAGATGTTTCAGTCCAGTATTTATTTAGCAGTTAGATTCCTAACTTGAATCTCAGCTTTGCTAAAAGTGCAGAGCGTATTTAAATTAAAGGAAATCCAGTAGCACAAACAGATAAATGTCACCCTGCTTATCCACTGAGAATAAAACTAACTTTGTACTGCCAAATTTCTATAACTTATCTATTTCTTCTTAATCAATGCCTTCCATGCTAATTAGAGGTCAGTCCTTTCATGCTTAATCTAGTCTTTCTATGCTATAAATGAAACAGAGATTTATTTTACCTCTTTGCCTGTCATACAGCAATAACTACTTTAAAAGTCCCCTGTGAATCCCCTAAGTCTATACTGTTTGACCTGACCAGTGTCTTATAACATTATATTTCAACTTTGACTCACTCCTGTCATTACCTAATTTCTATTTGCTAACATAATGTTACTTAGCTTTACTACTTAGACTCAAATCTGTCCTGAACAAAATATTATTTGGTACCTCAATTTATTTATTTCAACCATGATAGGTTTGTCACTGTGCAGCATTTATGACCCTGTAGCTATGATTTATCTTTCTATGAATTTAATAACTTTTGTTGAGATTTTAACTTAATTTTCTTTTGACCATAAATGCCTTACTTGAGCAAGGTTGTTTTGTTGAACTGTCTTTTATGCATATGAAACTTTATTTTATTTAGCTGTCTAATTCAATAACTTTTAAAATGAATTAATCTAACGTTGACCCTTGTCCCTGAGAAGAGGTCTTGATACAATTTATTTCTATACTGTACTTGCTTTTTCTAACTGACTCATCTGAACCATTATTTGGTAAACCTGCAATTTTAAGTTTGACCAATAGGTGTATTGAGCATTTATCCTCCTGTTTGGATTTAAGTCTTTTACTTTATGATTTTAATTAACTTTATGATAGAGCAAACTTTTTCTGAACAACTTACTTGAACCTTTAGTCGTTTGGATGAAGTTTTTAACTTTATGATTTGATTTATCTGTTTAAAACATGTACATTATTTAACCCTTTTGGGAGGAAGTCTTGCAAATGTGCCCTTTTATAGCTGTACCATGCTTGGTTTCTGCCAGATTGCACTCGAACCGTTAAAGCCTTTTTTCATAGGGTTGGCTCAACTATTATACCTTTTTCCTTTATTTTCTTTTACTGAGGATTTTAGAGAATCTTTTTGGCATTTTTCTGCCTACATATGTACCTATCAAGGATGGTGGTATTTTTAAGACTAATTGAAACTACTCAGTAAAAGATAACTTTATAAGTGGTCTTGAAGCATAATTGCCATATTATGTGTTAACTTGTGTCTATACATTTTATTCAATGCTACTTACTTTTTTTAACTTTTATGAATATTTATGAGCTATAATAGTTTACTAAACCCTGTACTTTCTGTATTTTAAGTCAATATCTTTGCATTGTCTGTTAGTGTCCTTAATTACTGCCTAATGTACAATAATTATGTAAAGTGCACTGTAATATGTAAATGTGCACTATCTGTAAACTAATTAACAAATTAAGTCTGCCCTGTTATGCCTTGAGTGCATTGAATAAACTATTACTACATATTCTTTAAATAACTATTTTACTATGCCTGTAAAAATAATTCTGTTACTTTACCCTTAACTAATGACTGAATAATATAATAAGCCTGTTACAAATAAGTCTGTCACTTTACTCTTTACTAATGACTAAATAATGTGAAGTATTTTGAGATTTGACTGAAATGTACTATACTGAACACATAACTGTCATGGAAACGTCGCTATTCGAAACTTAACTGATATTTATACTAGGCATCAACTGCAGCATTTAAAAATAGCTATCTATTTTGGAAACTAACTAAACTAATAATGCAACATCTTTGCTATGTTAACGTAAAATACGATAAAAGCATAACTAGTAAACTGTATATGCTTATATTTACCATTACCGATTGGAATATAGTTATACTGAAACTGCGCCATTGTACAGCTGTCGAAAACATGAGAGTCAGTTACAGTGTTGAACACAAATAAACTGCAAACCTATCTTAATACGATAGACTGAAAGTTACCATGAACCAAGTTATTAAATACTGTCTGAACAGGTATTAAACTAGAAACTAAAGTACTATTAAGTATAATTGTTTGAAAACATACATAATGCGTTTTAACTTATACATTTCCAACTTAAAACAAATATTGAAGAATAACTGGAAACACAGTCAATTTCTGCCCCATACCGGCATCTTGCTCTGCATTGTCTGGTCACTGATGAGGTAAATGAAGGCCTGCTTTAATGTTGAAAGGTCCTTTGTAGTTGTTTCAAACCTCTTCGTAATTTCGCAAGGCTAGGGTAGCTAAAGTTCGATTGTATTTAGTATCATAGTCCCACAACATTTGCATTTCAACACCATAAAATTGATAGTATTACTACGCCCTTATAGCTGCTATGTGCAGCGGCAGTTACTGCCGCCTCATTGTGCAAGAGGTTCTCGCTCATTTCTCCCTGGAGCACCTCTTGGAGTCTGAAATCTCCTGGTCAAGGGATAAGTAAAGACATGCAGGTAGGTGCGAAGTGAATGCTGCCTTTCAGTTAGTTGCTGGCTGGCAACTCAGCACTGTAAAACTTAATTGCCAATCATGAGCTAATTTGAGTTCAACTGTGAAGTACCTCAACCAAAAAGCCAAAGACTTTAGTAAATACCGGCTGTTCTGACTTGCATTTATATTTTTCTGTGCCGTGTTTAAATAACTATAAAACCTGGCAGCATTGCTTACTGTGTTGACGGTCATAAAATTCTTCTACAAAATAAAACATTTGCTGCTAATAAACTCTGGGTAAACTAAACAAAGTCACATCATAACCTTTATACATATTCTGAAAATCTGGTATGTTACTGACAACATTAACTTGCTTCATGCCACTTTTATCATCCCCGCCTGAATCCTTTACTACTTGCTAATTATCACAACTACTTGGCATTGGTGCCACAGTATTTAAATCAGTAACCTGTTTAGCTTTATTGGAAATAAATCGAACAAGTCATTAATACTCATTTATATCACTTCAGCTCTATGTCCAAATATTTAGGATAATTCGTTTCTTGCCATATAAAACAACATTAAACTACTGGGACAGGTGAAGCCTGTTTTACTGCTGGGTAATAGTATTTATGAAAATATCTATACTGGGTATCTGATTGCAAAACTGTTCCTGTCTCACCATTGTAATGGACAGTTTTCACAGCCCTATTGTAGAATACATTTTAACTGATAGTTGTATCAAGTTTCTGAACTATTTTTAAACGAAACTCGCAGTACGTGACACTATGTGCATTTTAAATGTAATATAAAACTGCCTGAATCCGTTGAACTCTTTACTTTATCTTGTATAGATTTTACTATACCACCTGTAGAGTGAACTCCACCTACTTTTTTACCACAACTGCCTTTGAAGGACATCATTTAACTTTCAGGTACCTGAATGTTGCAAGAATTTATTATTACTTCGCCCACTAGTCCAGTCCTAGGAGTAGGGCAGCCTGAGCAAAGTACAAAATCATCAGCTACTAGGTTATGTAGGTTTCAGAAAATTTGGCCTATCATTAAGTATATATGTTTTAAATAATATATTCGTAGATCAACCTTATGTTTAAAAACTCAGTTAATCAAACTACAAAGTTAAGAAATTTAATCCAAAATAGGCATAAATGCTCAAGTAATAACACCACACAAAATTAAAATTAGACATTAAATATATATATATATATATATATATATATATATATATATATATATTTTTTGTATTTTTTATTTTCAGATTATGAGTCAGCGGAAGGCTGCTGGTGGTAGAAGTTAGCATTGTCACTTCACAGCAAGATTGGTTTGATCCTCTATTAAAGCCTGTATTCGTATGTCCTCCCTAGGTCGGGTTTCCTCCAGGGTGGCTCCTGTTTCCTCCCACACATACCAAAGACATGCTGGTGGTGGATTGACACTCTGTAAAATTGGCCCTAGATGTGAGTGCATGTGTGTGCCTCTGTGGAAGGTTGGCACCGGGCTGGCAACTCACACCCAGAAACTCCACTGCCAATCAAGAGGGATAGGTAGACCCGCTTTTAAAACTCCCTAACTGGGAAAAGCCGAAGAAGAAGAAGAAGATTATGAGTCGTAGCATAAAGCCGAATACAGTAGCTAGCAATATGCTCTAGTAATCACAGAAGTGAAAATAGACTTTATCAGGACCCTGACAACTGTTAGATTAGGGACTCACCAAAGTATTAGACATAGATTGCTAAAGGGAAAATAAATTGTGTTTCCATTACACAAAAGATAGCAGAAAAGAACCTGCTGACCCGCATGAAGACAGTTTAATAAAAAGAAAGATATACAAAGTGTGCAGACAAATGTCTTTCTCAGGAAATATACACGTTGTCAGCTGCCAGAATTGCCTTTCAAATGGAATGCTGTATATACAAGATAAAGCCTGAGACCAAGGTTAGAAATGTAATGCGAAACCGTTGACTTATAATATAATATGATGTCTAGAATAGTAAGTTCAGTTAAGGTTAGTAAGCTTATTCTCAACCCAAGGTTGCTAGAGAAGATGTCGCTTCCGAGTACAGAAGACAGGATCATCTAAAGATTATAAGGTTCCGTTTACGCTGTTCGTAGGACAATCAGAATATGATGTAAACTTGTCTGTTTATCAAAGTACTGTTAATGAAGACAGTATTCGATATTGTGAACATCTAATAAAAGCCCACGAACTGCAGTGTTTGGAGAATCTTATTCTTAAAAGCGCACAAGATTCTTGT
Organism: Protopterus annectens; assembly: GCF_019279795.1. Lineage (NCBI taxonomy): Eukaryota > Metazoa > Chordata > Ceratodontiformes > Protopteridae > Protopterus > Protopterus annectens. Next base: position 968,949,221 of record NC_056726.1, read on the forward strand.
CCATAAAGGAGAGACTGGCACTGTTCACAGCATGACCCTGGGTAACAAGACTAGCAGCCAGTGTTTGTGCAGTTAATTTCGGTACAGTACAGTATTGTCAATTTTAGCAGTGAGCCTCTGAAAATTGTTACTGTTTTGTCCTTTTCATAGTTTAAATGCTTCAGCAATGGCTACAGCTTCAGCTAATTGAGTAGTGACACATTTCCGTGTTACTGTCCTGTTAACGGGCATATTCTCTCTGTACACAGAAAATGCTGCTGTCATGCAACCAACATGCCATTTTCTCTATCCAACCCAGGATCCATCAACAAATGGAGCGTAACTTTAGAATTTGGGTAAATAGGGCATCTTTTTAAATCTGATCTAGGAAGCAGCCAGCTACAAAAGCATAATCATGGGGTTCTCTTCATCTGGGTTGTAGGGAATCTAAAGAAGCAGGTTAGGAGGTGGGTCTCTAGTGACTCTCAAAGAATGGTTATTAAGCAAAAGATAATTTATGTTTAAACAATCGTGTAGCCGAGCATTGTGTTTTGGTTCTTCTTAAGGAATGTGGAACTGCCACAGAAGTATTATGGTAGATCTCATAGGTTCATAGTTGTTTACTATGGCTAACAAACCTAGCCATGCATCCCAAATCTCTGACAAGTTCTGATACCCCTTGATGAATGGGCAAGGGGTTTGGGAAATGAAACATTTACACACAGGTACCTTTAGGGAGATGAACCTGTTGCCTCTGCCCATTAGAGACACAGATGCCATACCAGGGATGAGAATTTCCTTCCCATCCAATTGTCCGGTTGCACTTGAATTGCTAGAGAGGAACTCTGCTTCACATGGATGGGGAAACCTAGTTCCATGGACAGGGTAGTCTCTGGGATACATGCTTGTCTCTCCAGCAGGTCCCATATATATAATGGGCAAGGTTTTATTCTCCTGTACGCCAGACAACTCTGGTGCTGTTTGGTTTTGTGATATGTAGACGTCCATTTGAGTGGTCTGATTAATGCCCTGTATCCCAGGCATAGATCTCCCTCAAAAGCCTGTAGTGGTGTGGAGACAGAATACACAAGGATAGGGCCTCTGGGAAGTCCAAGGCATAGACAGGCATTACTTACACCCTGTATTCTTTATAGTGAGGAACCTCTGTAGATGTTCCGGTTGTTGATATGCCAGGTTAGGTACATACCAAAGGAGGCATTGTAATTCAATGATAGGTCTGATGAATGCAGAATACAGTGGAACAATGACTCGGACTTAGATGCCGTATACATTTGTTTGCAAGTTGCACACAATAACAGGTCGATTTCCTCACTCGGTTGTAGACAAGTGAGATGGTCAAAGGCAATAGATTACTATCTATGTGTGCCACTAAGTCCCTGACTACTGGGTCAGCTTCTAAGGGTGTTGTCAGCTATGATAGTTACCAGGGTGGATGACTTCCGCAAGGATGCACGGCTATGCATTTCTTAGCATTTAGTTTTAGTCCATAGCTCTGACAATTCAAATGTTTGCTTGTGAAATGAGTTCCGGCCTCCTGGAGAAACATTTACGTAGTCACTTGTGGTACCTTAATGACAGCTTCCTAATTTGCAATCATCTGCAAACTTAGAATAGCCAAAGATTCACTGACATTGGCTATTGACTTCAGAGAAGTAAATGCCAAAAAGAAGCAGTCCAAGGATCTGATCCCCTTGAGGGATTCCAGTAATTCTGTGACTGGCCTCTTTGTAGAGGTGACTCCCAGTTCTAACTTCCTGGGTCCTGTCAGAGCCAGTTGGCATATCCACTGGGTGACATTACAAGTTTGTAATACTCTAACCTCTTGAGTTTGCCACAACAATGCCAGATGGGGTGAGCCAGCAAGTCAAATACTCCTCACAAGTAAGCTGGTGTAGGCAGGTGGTGAACCATTTTTCCCTCATCCATTGCTTTGGTTACCTTCTCAAAGAAGTCCAATACTAGGTTGAGTAGGCATGATCTGCCTCCTTGACGAAACCAAACTGGGGTTGGAGTCCAGTGGCTAGACGTTACTATATCTCAGTTGATCATTTCCATGATACTTTCTATGGTTTTATATATAAGACAAGTGAGCCTTATGTGTCCTGTAGTTTCCAGGGTCTGTGATGGCTCACCTTGTGCAGAGTGGGATGACTCACGCTGGTCTTCATTCAAGAGGCACAGAGCCTGTTTGGAGGCTAGCAATTAAATAGTAATTCTAGAGTACCCCCTGATAGGCCAGTGTTTCAGTGCTATTTAGAAGGCATCCTAGGATATTGTCTGGGGGCCTCCATTGATGGTGTTCTTGGATTTAGAGAGCATTAAGGACCTGCTCTCTCAGTGATAGTAGGGGGAGTTATTTGATGGTATTTCCTGGTAGAGTCCAGGTTCAGGGGGAGAGAGGGAGGCTGAATTTATCAGCCAGAGTACTTGCTCCAAAAGTGATGTCTATCATTTATTAGCTCTGCACACAATTGTGTATTGCCTTTGAGGCGTTGCAGACATTATAGCTAAAGAATGTTTTTGTTGTCTTGTCTAGTGGCCAGATTTACCTCAAATTTGGCTTTGGTAGACCTTTTTATTTGTCCTCTGAGTCATTTGTTTAGTTTGAGAGTGCTTTTATCCTGCAAAGCGTTAAATTCTTAATTTGTGCCATGATTTTCTTCCTTCTGTTATATAGCCTATTGATTTTGTGATTCCACCAGGGTGGCTTGTTTTGCGTATAGTTCTGCACGTTTCGGTGCGTACAGCCGCTCTTATGCAGCTATTACACCGATGTTTGTACAGGGTTTATGTGAACAAAGTTCTAGTACAGGCAGCAATGTTCTCAATGGTTTATGGGGCTTGAAATTTTAATTTTAAGCCAGGTTATCGCCAATACCAATAGCAGAGGTTAGTCATATTAAGTAGTTCCTAGTGAACATTCCAGGTCGTTTTAGCTGGGTATCCAGCAGTTTTATTTTTTACCTCAAAGAAGACCATTTTATGGTCTGACCCTACCAGGAAGACATTACAGTGAAAGGGAGTGCGAAAGCACTCTTCAGGTGCTAATGAGGACCAGATCCAGTATGGTTGCACCCCTGGTTGGTGTATTGACTATCTAGTCTCAGGGAGTTTAGTTTACAAAACCAGGAATCTCTGTGCCTGTATGTTTGTGTCATATAGGATTCCTGTTAATAGTGAAGGGATCTAAAGTCACGAATCATGGTATTCAGTTAGATGGTTAGTGTTTCTAATAAGTTTAAATATATAAGGTATGTTTCAAATGTCGCACAGGGGGACTTATACCCTCGGCAAGTAAGAAGGTGGTATTGATTTTGCCGTCATGGTGATTTGAACATGGAAAAGCTCAAGTGCATTGTCCTGTTTGACTGCAGCTTTTTAAAGTATATTTATACATGTAATATAGACACCTCCACCTTGTAGTCCCCTGCCTCTCTGAAGTAGCTGATCTAAATTTGTGGAGGTATTATAACCTTGCAAATTGTTGGTGTGCTCTTTGCATGGCTTTAAACCATGTTCTAGTGACTGCACAGATGTCAGCATTCTCTAGGGGTGAAGAGAACTTCTAGGAGTGGATTTTTTCGTATAGAATCCTAACATTGAGCAGTAATATCTTTAGATTTTTCTGGTTTTGGATTTGACATATGTTGCATGAAGTACTTTCAGTTTGTTCTCAAAAAGGGCACTATGGGGGAAATGTGTTTCACTGCCAATCAGGAATTGTAAATGTTAGCCTCACTCCCTCACCATATAATTCACTTTTAAACAGTGGGATACATTCACTGAGAGGTTAACAGGGTGCACACACAGTATTTCCTGATGCATCCCTTCATCATGCGTAATTTCCCTTACAGAGCACATAGATAATACAGTCAGTCTGAGCTGGTTTCTCACTCTTCCTCCAGATCCCTCAGTGCAAGAGTTCTCCACTGGCACAGCTATAGAGTTTGAGGATCTTCAGCTGAGTGACTGCCAAGACCTTAACGCACCCTCTCTGTCCAGCGCCAGTGCTTTTAGGTCCTGAAAAGACTGGTGCAGCCGTTATTACCATTAGCTATGTGCTGTCTTCTCGCCCAGACTATAAGGTAAGTTTTCATTAGCCACCAGTCATCACTCTTGCCAGCTACCCAAGGTCCTTACCAAAGGGTGTCCAGTCTTACTGTGTAATATTAATATTAACACAAAATGCAGTTTGACCAAGAGCAAGGTTACATAGCAGTTGCCCACACAGTGTCACCAAATATGTGAGTACTCTCAAACATATAGTTACACGGTCAAATGGCCACAATGAAAGGTTTAAATTATTTCTTTATTTATATTTGTTGACATTTAAGGACTGAGAGTCCGACTGGGACACACAGGTCCATTTTCAGCTGTGAGGCCCGGGGAGAAAAGCTCCATAATAAGTATTACTTGCATTATACAAAAGCGAAATATAAAAACATAGCATTTTAATAATATAGACATTAGTCCAGCTTGAGGACACATAAGACAAGAATATCAAAACATAGATGTAAAACAGCTGTAGAACATAGTACACAATTTAAAATATGGTGACATATATTAAACATGGTTACAAGTGTGTATTTTGATTCATCAAGTGAACAATTGATACAATCTGTTTGAGGCACATAAATGTTATTGGCACAGCGTGCCATGTTGAAGTTAGTATTATGTGGGTAATTAGCTGGGAACATAAGTGAGCCAAGCTTGCACAAGAGTAGAGATTATTGGATAGGGGGGCCAAGAGATGGCAAGTGTGGCAGTGGAGTGGATAGTGGCTTAGGGGGAGTTGCAAAGGCATATCCATAAAGTGCTTCATGTGACTAGCAAGGATTTGAAGTGGGCAAAAGCAAGTTACAGAGGCAATTGGAGGATGGGAGGAGTCTGCAGCCAGTAGCCATTGTATAGTGCAGGGGAGAATAATGCTCAGCAGAGTTATTGGGTCTGTGTGACCTGTAGGAGGTTTTGTGGCTGGGATCTTAGTGGTCTCAAAAGTTATGTAGGGTTGGAGCAGGATCTGCAGTGATGAGACTTTTAGTGGTTGGTTTATTAGTTTGTAAATATTATTAATAATATTAAATTATTATATATTATAATTAATATTACTATAATATGACAATGGTATTTAATACATAAATAATAAAAAGAACAAGGTCAATACTAAATATATAGTTCACAGTGACATCAGGAGTTCAAAAACCACAGGAAATAATATTTATAATAACATGTACATACTCACACAAAGAAAAGTGATCTAAACTAAGCTTCACTATAGTTCCTGATTCTAGTACTCTAAAAAAAGAATTATTAACTATTCTTAGTAATCATTTTCTGGCTTAATATCAGACGCAAGCAGATGATATGGTGAATGGTTCTCACATTTGTTGTTGTCAGGTCCAAGATATACTACACAGCTTATTTATTTATTTGACATTTGTTTACCTGTGTGTCCTGACTGGGTTCACAGAACCTGTTTTCAGCAGAGATGCAGCTTGGGGAGAAAAGCTCCACATTGCCACCACACAATACAAATACAGTATTAAATCCAACACAATAAAGATTACATTAGTGAAATACTTATACAAAAAAATAAGCTGAAAGAATAAACTGCTAGGCGCAAAGACACAGTTGCAATAAGTATTACTAACATCCGACAATTCCATACAGCAGTTAAAACATTATAGACGATATAGTCCACTCTCATCCTACATGATGTAGACAGGTCCAAAAGTATGTAGGTAGTAAAAGCAAATGCGTGAATAATGACTGTTAGTGTAGCCATGAAAAATAGAGCTGTTAGTTTCTAGTTAAGAAAATAAAGCAAACCAGAAAGCTGAGTGAGGATTCAGAGATAGAGAGTGAGAGAGTTAAGAAGAATAGAAGCAATAAAAGCCTGAGCAGTAGCTTAAGGATAAGTGGTATAAAAAGCAGAGAAGGAGTTAGAAGAGCTTTAGGATCTTACAGCCTGTGAGGGATTGAAATGTGACAGAAGGAGGAAGACCTGAGCACTAAGGGGCAAGCTTTATGCGTGGAGCAGTCGCCATCTATTTTTAATATGATTTTTTTTAAAGAGGCTTTGAAATGAGGTTTAGGCCAAGCATAGACCTCATAAGCTAAGAGGTAGGTGAATTCCAATGTGTATAGGAATGTAGAGAGTTCCTCTGGGCATACAGACAGAGTGATATGCCAGCCACAGAGAGGTGACCATGTAGCTAAGAGATTTTTTATGCTTCTGATCATAGGGGATGCGATTTGGTGTGTAAGGTGTGACTAGATTGGTTGAAGTGCAGGGGCAAGGCAGTGAGGAAGCGAAGAAATAAGGTTGTAGAAAGGTGGATAGCTGAATAAAAGGCGGAGTTGGTTGGGTAGTTCAAGCCAGTTTACGATTCTATGAGTGGTATTTATAGTGGTATGTGTGATATTTAGTAGTTTGTAGCCAAGAGCTTGCAACTGTTGTAGCACTGTTCCAACTTGCTTAGCGTGTAGAATTTTGTAAAATTTAAGTTACAAGATAGGGCACCATAAAAGGGAGGGCGTAAAAATGTTTTCTTGCAAGGGTAGTTTTCATTTGCTGGCAGTAAAGAAAAAATGTTTGTTTGTATATAAGAGTCCTGAAGTTTTTGATGTGTTTTCTTTTATATTTTTGCTGTATGGGGGTCAAATGAATGAGTTATTGTCAATGATAACACCTAAGAAGTTTGGGTTTCCTGCACTATTTCTATGGCAGTGTTGTGTCAGATGCAAGGATGTTGAAGAAATGATCAGTGACAGGGGAGGTATTTTTGGGATGAAAGGTTACTAGTTTTGTCTTCTTTGGATTAAGAAAGAGTTGGGCATTTCTCAACCAGGATTCAACTGCAGTAAAGGTCTGTTGAGTTTTTGAGGGAGTAATTCTGAACAATACGGTGCAATTTTGATTATGGTGGAGATCATCAAGCGTATTGAATGAGGGTCCCAGGTGAGAAGCAGTGCTGATGGTTGTTTTGTAGAAAGAATTTTGAAGTGTGGGGGTCCCAGGATGGGAGCTCTTGGGGACTCCAGTGTGCAGGGTTGTTCCGCGTGAGAAAGTGCGAGAGTTTTTAGGACCATTTCACTGCTTCTGTTTATGATCCCTTGAGGTAGCTCTGAAACCATTTTACTGTGTTATGTGGAGAAGCCTAAGTTTACAGACAGTCTGTCTGCAAAGTAAGGGGTGAGACACTATGTCAAAAAGGCCTTGGAGAGATCAAGGAATACTGAGGCTGCATCTCTGTATTTGTTCAAAGTGGTATCATCTGTAAAGGATAATAGGGGCTGGTAGTTGTGCTGTGGATTAGGAGTCAGGAAGCCATGTTGGGTTTTAAGTTAAAAATCAGTTTTGCAATAGATATTGCATTACCATGCTGATGGATACCTCTTTGAGAATTTTGGATATGGGGTGACAAGATGGATATAGGATGGTGAAATTGGATGGATCAAAAGAGGTTGCCTCCCCTTTGTGGGGCAGGGTTTGATCACGATGATTGACTACCCATATGGTAGTGGCGGTGCTTCTGATTCAGATAAAGACCTATTTATAAGGATACTGATTGGGTAGAGCTCACTGAGTTAAAGCAGCCAGTTTAGAAGGTAGTATGGGGGAAGATTATCAGCTGAGGGTAGAAACAGGGTTTTAGTTTTTGTAGCAGTTTCTTAGCCAGGTATCAGTGGGTATGGAGCTAGAATGAGAATTTGGTTTGTATGACATTTTGTTGAGTAGAAGTTGAAGGTTAGTTAAGTGACGCAGGGTTAGAAGTAGTTGAGTGGCCGGAGTTCGGGTAGTCTGAATAAGGTTTGAAGGATGGGGGGTCAGCATTTAGGGGTTTTTATTAGGTCTGAAATTGATTTTTATGAAGTGCTTATTTAAAAGTTTTCGGCACATTGTGATGGGAAGGGTATAAGGTGATAGGGTGTGCTCTCCATTTCTTCCAGGAGTTACAATGAGAAGATATGGAGTGCCAGAATTTCATGGGGTTGATTGGAAGCTGAGAATAATATGGCTTCTTATCTCTGTTGATTAGTTTTGTCAGTTGTTACTTACGTAGTGTTTTTGAAATTAACATGATTTTGTTCATTTTACTTGTTTGCATGTTTCAGAGCTGACCACAGAGGGCTAGGTCCTGCTTTCCTCTGTCATCAGGTGTTTACATTTCCTTGAGCTAAGGTGCTGAGCCCTTTTTGATTCTTCGGCATACCTAATGGAAGCTTGGTGTATTAAGTATGTGAAGGAAGGTGTTATTAAGAGTATGAGTACGGCATCATTGAGGGGTAATTGTTTAAGGGGTGTCAGAATAGATCTATTTCCTGTAGGAGATTGTTGAATTTATGCTTTGACAAAAATTAATTGAGGTTCCCTAACTGATTTTGAGAGTAGCGTGCGCCTTAGCTATTCTGGTGAGTAGCTGGTAGGATGATTGCTCAGGAGCTGGGAGAGAGGCGTACCAGGAAGAGGGGCACCCGGCAGGGTGACCAGAACCGTCTGCGTGACTGGTAGGTAAGATCTTTGTTGTATCTTGAGCACTGATGTTTTGAGAAAACCACAGATTACACCACGGTGGGGAGCCGAAGCCATGGCTCGTCAATCTATATTTACGTCTCCAAGATGACATATTTCAAGGTTTAACATTATTTCTCCAACACCGGCATATTGTTGGCCTGCGGGATATATATTACTTAATATGCAAATTTTTGGATAGTTTAGGTTCAGGAAAGGAGATTAAATTCTCAAAGCACTGGAAAAGATGGATAATATCGGTATAGTGACAAGTGTAGAGGATATAGAAGTGCTATCCCTCCCCTTTTAGATCTATCTCTTTACATAATAAGAAGAAAGTTTGAGGTATTATTTCAGAGTTCATTGATGTAAAGCCATGTTTGCAAGAGCCAGGTATGTCAGGTTTACGGATCGTCATACGGTAGTGGACTATTTTATTACACAATTCTAAGGTTATGTGGGTATGTTTAAGTCTTAAGCTCTATATCTGTGTTAGGACAGAGGGTGGGCCAGGGTTAGGATGTGGCTGCTCACATTTGAGTAGACAAGTAATGAGGAAATGCACCATGGGAAGTGTTTTTATTCCCAGATGATGGTGTCACGCGTGCTCATATGAAGCGAGACCAGTCGTGGCTTGAATAGAATGGGACTGCATAGGGAAAAGCCGGGAGAGATACACATGAGAAGCCAGGTGTTGTTTTACCGGGGAGAGAAGGAGGAGGTTGTTGTTGCGTATTGGTGGGGCATGAAGATATATAGCTGGGAGAATTAAGAGTAAAGAGGCCAGGCAAGTTAGAGGAGCATGTCAACTGTTATAGTGAGTTTAAAATAGTAAAAGTGGAATTTAGTGTTTGAATGTATCAAGTGTAACAAGACTTTATATGATATGTGTGCAGTCAGTTGCAAGGTTGAAATGTTTTAACTTCCAGAGTGGCTTTTGATAATGTGGGTAGGTGTTTTACCTCACCAGATAAGGATGGGTTGGAGATGTGATTGGTCAGCTTTCGTAAAAATTATGGCAATGCTAGGTTTGTGTGTATAGTAGAAAATAAGGTGTGGTGTTTGAGCATTTAAAATAGTTTGAGATGCCGGATAATTGCATTGTAGATGGGTGTGAGTAAGATAGAAAAGCATAGTAGAGGACAAGGGAGTCAAGGTGATGGATGCTAGGGAGAGCAGATAAGTTTGGCTAAATAAAAGAAAGTATAAAAAGGAAATGTGTGGGGTTTGACAATGAGTTGAAGGTAATTGGATCAGGAAAGAGGGAGAGGAAGCCTAAGCTTAGACAAGAGTAGAGGTGCAAGAGGAGGGATGGGGAAGGGCAGGGGAGCAGAGTGAGCAGAGCTAACGAGCAGAAGAAGCCCCTGTGATGGTTTCATCACACTCCAAACACTGGTGTGAGGGGTAGGGATACCCCTGGATACAAAGACAAGGTGTCTGAACTTCCAAATACTATATATTCTTGAGTCACACCATTCAATTTTATAGTTATGGAGCTTTTAAATGTCTCTTCCAGGGACATTACACTGATAAGAGTGAACATTGAGTGCTGAAGTGTTAATGGCTTCACCCCTCAGCAGTAAAAAGCACTGTGAGTGGGTAAGTTGGGTGTAGGGACATCCTTCCAGCACAACACCACAAAACAACAACACCAGACTGACAAATTAAGTTATTTGCAGATTGCCCACAGATTTAACTTTAGTTGGTTCCCAGAACTTTTGCACAACCAGCAGGAACCAGCTGTGCAAGTTCTTGTGGCAGCGCGACATAGCGATAAGTCTGACTCTGCCGTGCTGCTGATGCCGCAGAAGGCATGTGGTTATTTCAATAGATTTTAATTTAATATTTGTTCCCTTGGTGAACATTTGCCAACTGCAGGCAGAAATCCAGTTGTGTTCTTTAGGTAGTGTGATAGATAAGTTCGACTGATCCGCCGCTGCAGTATGGCACATGCTTGTTTCATAGGTTTTATTTGTTCTTTTAATCCTTGCCAACCGTATGAAATAATGACATAATGCAGAATGTTCTGTCTCACTAACAGACTTCAAACATCTAAAATATTACTGCTGGAGGCTTGGGAATTATATAATTTCTGCACTGACCTGTAAAGTTCCTCACATGCAACCCCACTGCTGAAGCCGGCAGTATTTAAAGACCACCTGTAAAAAATATTCACACAGGGTTTTGTTCCAGAACTCAATGATACCGAAGCAAAACAACACATTTCTTCATGCTTCCAAAGTAAAAGAACAAAGCCTCAAAAGACAAGCATATCGCAAGTTTCCTAGTACTGATGTTGCCCTCGCATTAAAACATATTTATGGGTTTAGGGTTAGAAAGTAATTTAACCAGATATTTTTCTAAAGTTTGCTTTGACTGATGTTAACTTCCCAGTATTCCTAGCTTCACCACAAATATATATATAAAGGTAAACAAAGCTCAGTGCATGTACATTTTGCTCTCTTCCACACTGTGATACATTTTAAAGACAGCACTTACACATTAACACAAACATCTGTACAGAGAAAAGTCGGACAGCAGCATGATATTCAGTTCTAATACATTTGTAACACAAGTATCCAGAGTACAAATTATTTGGATAATTGGCCAAATTTAGCTAACACATGCAAAATTCGAAAGGTTTGGGCAGTACTTCCTTTTGTCACAGGGTACAATGTTTTGGGGCTAATATCTGAAAAGCCCAGAGGTGGGAGAGGCGCGAGACCATCCTGGCAAAGCAGTGTGGTGTGTTGATCATCTCCTTCCATGCTGACAAAGTATTGCACCCCCTTAGAATGACACCAGAACCAAAGGCTTCAATTACAAGTTCATCATCTTTTGTTCGAGCCATGTGCATCATGGGAGAAGGCAAAATTCAACGCGACCTCACATCTGAAATTGAGACACATTCCGCAAGAGTCTCAACATGCCTCATAGTCTAGGAGGTGCTGTCCTGGTCACTCATCACACATGGACCAAGGACCGGACATACTGGCACTTCAGGTCCAATGACCTGAGAGTGAGTACACAGCTAATGTGGCAGATCCCAGCCCCTACAAATGACTCCCAAAATCCTCTTACTCACAGCTCAATGTGAGAGGGACATCAGTGTTCTCAGATGGAGTCAACAACACTCAGAGTTGGGGAGCCACCCATTTACTATGTATGCTGTCACAGCTCCACTTAAGGCGTAGATGGGAGGGTTGCTAAATAATACAGATCAAGATTTGAAGTGAAATGCTAAACAGGCTAAAACCAGCATCAACACACATGACATCAGCCCCAATACTTGTCCTCAGCACTTTTCTAGATCTATCCGTTACTTTTGACATGGTTGACCACAAATGATTATAAATATCTTGAAGGCTCTCTCCTTAAACAACCATGCACCCAGAAACAATCCCACCTGCAGGGCAGAGCAACAGACAGTCCCATATGAGGACAAGCTATCATCTCACCTACCCATCATATTAGGATTCTGTAGGGTTCGATATAATATTACTAGGACCCCTTTATTCTCCATCTTATCACGACCTTCATTCACGGTAGAGATGCTGCCTTTCCGCATTCAATATGCAAGCGGATGACTCCACCTTGATTTTTTCTGACATCACACCAGAAGCACTTTATTCACATATATTAACCAAAAATACCTTTCTCACAGGGTTGTGGGAAAAATGTCTCCAATCAACATCTAATCCAAACCCAACAAACTAAGCTACCCTCTCCCCACACATGTCCCTCCTGCCATCCTTCAACATAATCAACAATGGCACTATCATCTCCCCAGGAGCTCAAAACTAAACGCGCCTAGGTGTTACAGTGTTGATAACAACCTCTGATGCGCATTACCGGGAACTATCAAAACTATTACATAAAAAATCACTTAGTACAGAACTAAACCTTTCCTTACCCACTTGCTAGAAATCGTACCGCCGCTCATTCTATCATTACCATCCTTTCTATATACAACTGGCTACTTATACCTCCAATCAAACAAAACAGATCTAATAAACCATCATCCTCGCACCACATTGATTTGCCACTGGCAGGTCGGGACATCACCGCACTGTCACAAATTCCAAATCATTTAGGGATGGCTTCAACCGCCCAGCCTACCGTGTTCAACCAGCTAATAGTGGCACATAAAGTCCTCATCAACCAGAAAATACACCTGCACTAAAAAATGTCATTATCAGCTCACACCACAGCACCGCCACTATCACCCACTGACCCTGAAGTTCAAACATAATCCAACTACCTGCTGGGGTTCCCCTGTTTGCCAACCTGTTGGAAAACATGGAACAGACTCCCAGCTGACTTGACCTCAGACCTCACCAACTCAAGGCTTCAAATCAAGAAATACTAAAACTCATGGAGGTGTCCTGCACTCAACCCCAACTAGTGACTCTCTTATTACTTAGGTGTTACCTTCTCAACTACTTAAGCTTACCAATTACCAAGAAGGGTCAATTATACAACTGGTGCTCAATGTGTTCAAACCCGAATGGCCAGTTATGTATATATAACTTGAAAATAATGTTATATTTTGTAAAGTGCTTTTATATATAAGTTAGTATTATGTGCTACTGCTGGTATTGCTTGGTGACTGTAAGCTGCTTGAAATCAGCTTCAGCCAAATGGTCAGGCTGCAGCCATTACTCCTCGGAGCTTTTTCCCAGGCCTCAAGGAAAATGGACATACATCCAGTCAATACGTCAACAATGTAAATAAATAAATAAAATATTTTTTCATTCACATTGGCAGATAAATTTTTAACAACTGCAACTCAAGAGCAGTAAGGTTGGGGCAAGTAAAGTTTTTAGTTTTATAAAACGTTTTTTCATGATTTCTAGCCAGGCAAAGAACCAGGAGTGTCTTTCTTTAGTAATTGTAATAATGGTTTTACCCGCTTCTGCATAACTTAAAACTACA
>NC_056726.1:968963170-968995942 GCF_019279795.1 Protopterus annectens
TTTCTCCAAAATAAGGGGGGTATCGGAGCCGACAAAGTCTTATCAGCCTCAGCTCCAGCCGGCCGGAGCCGATGTCGAAGCCTGCTTAGACTTCTCAGCAGTCAACTCAAGAGCAGGAGCCGACTGCTTGGAAGTTTTTAAAGGCTTCCCCGACACAGACTGAGTCGGGGGGCCTTCAGGCTTTAATAAGCCCCGCAAGATCAGCTTGTTCTTGCGTTCCTGCAGGACTCGAGGGCTGAAACCATGGCAAACAGCACATGAGTCCTGCAGGTGCACAGGTCCCAGGCAATACACATAAGAAGTGTGACCGTCTGTCAGAGACATTTTCTGACAGCACGAGTCACACTTCTTGAAGCCTGAGACCTTGTCTTTAGACATAGTAAAGGTAAGAGAGGCTGACACACACACACAAACCAGACACTCTCTACAGAAAAATTATTAAAATAAAATAAAATATTACAGTTATACAGAAACACACACACACACAAGCCCCTACAACACTAATCTAAAAAGGGACTAGGGTGAGGGAAGGGCCGAAGGCCTAGAACAAGTAGTAAGAGGGGAAGGGTTCGACAGATAGGGGTCGATATAACTAAAAATTAGAAATAAACTATAGAAAATATTTTAGAACTAAAAAGGGGGTTATTAGCAGTACCTAATGGTAAAAATTTGACTAACCTGCCTGAGCCGGTAGAAAAGCGCACCTCGTCAGCTATAGCGGCAAACGAGATCTGAGTAGTTACTGCCTAGCATTGTGGGATATAGGGGAGCCTCGAGCCGGTGGAATTAGCTCTCGAGCTTTAGTATTGGCCGAGTCGGAGCCGAGGATCGGCTCCGAACCCATCCAGCAAGAATGAAGGCGAGATTGACAACTTAACATTGTGAATATTTAAAAAAAAAACAGTATTTTTGTACCTAAATTACATTCTATGGTAGAAGCCTATGTGTCAGTATGTGAGAAGCAAATAAGGGAAGCATCTAATTCAGATAGAAGAGCTTGAGTAAAGAATCTGATGTTCCATATGACCTGAGGGAAATGCATTCAGTGGAAATTAGACCCGCAGATAAAGGAGGGGGAATTGTGATTATGGATAAGGAATTTTACATCCAGCAATTGCTGAAACTACTGAATGGCCATGAAACTTATACCTGTATCTCAGTAAATATAGTAAAATATGTTACAGACAGGATTGCAGTTTTGCTGTTTGACTTGATGACTATAAATTTGATAACAGAGGATTTATTTAAGTATTTTAATGTAGAAACTCCCACGATTCCAGTTATATATGGATTTCCCAAGGTACACAAAGACATCATATATCCACCTATGAGACCCGTAGTGTCTAGTAGAGGCTAGGCAATAGAAGCCATGTCATTATATGCAGAGAATAATCTTCATCCAGTGCTTGAAAAGTGTGAAACAGTATTGAAAGACACAAAATCTTTTCTCCAAACATTGTATAGAAAGACAATTTCGATAGAGTATCTGCTTGTAACCTTAGATATTACATCACTTTTTCACAGTGATTCCAAATCAGTGGGGAATAGAGAACATTAGGCGCTTGCTATGTTCTAAATGTGCTTTCTCTAATGATAAAGTGAATCTGTTATGCAGTCTGCTTGAAATAATTTTGGACAATAATGTTTTTATCTTTAAAGAAGATTTTTACCTACAAAAGGTTGGCGTAGCTATGGGCACAGCTTGTGCAAACAGCTACGCCAACCTAACTTAAGTCCAATGGGAAGAAACATTTTTACTACAGGGAAATGAATTTAGCAAATATGTTCTGTGGTATGCATGTTTTGTGGATGACATGTTTTTTCTATGGGAAAAGTCAATAGAGATGCTGGGTAGATTCTTAGAGAACCTACATACGACACCATTTTTAAAATTTACCTGTAAGTACTCAAATGAACAGATAGAATTCCTTGATGTTGTAGTGAAAAAAATCAGAAATGGGGCAGATGGCTACTAGCCTGTATAGAAAACCAAGTAGAAAGAATTTCATATTAAATATAAACAGCATGCATCCAAGACATGTTAGCAAAAACGTTATGAAAGGGCAGTTCCTGAGAGCCTCAAGATGACATAGTAAAAATGATGAGTTGGAGAGGTCAATGGAAGTGTTAAGAGGAGAACTACTTGATAGAGGATATAACCAGACAGAAGTAGACACCACCATAGAAGGAGTATATCAAGAACGTCAAGGGAAGGGCAGACCTTACTTCTCAGAACAAACTACAAGAGATTACTCTGAAACTGATTCCAGCGATGAGAAACTCAGGTTCCCCATTACATATGCAAGTGATATCAGTCAATTTTGTGATATATTTAGGAAGAACCGGAACATATTGTTAGCCACTATAGAACTTGAAGGCGTCATAGACTCTGGACCTCACTTCTCATTTACAAACAAAAAGTCACTTAAAAGGCAGCTATGTTATAAAACCCAAACACATAAGTCCATGAATACATCATTTAGGATAGGGACATATATGTGAAGGAACTGCAGGGCTTGTAAGTACATTTTCTCATGTAGCATTTTTGTACATCCACAGCAAAAGTTTAGAATTTAATTTAATTTCTATTCAGATTGCAGGACTAGAAATATAGTCTTAGTTTTTGCCAATATTTTAAAGTTTTTTATGTGGGCAAGACTAATAGAATGCTCAAAGAACACATTTTACAACATATGAGGGACATAGTAAACAAAAAGGAGAGTAGTGCCCTAGCTAAACATGCAGAATCTGAAGGGATGCACCATGTTTTTAAATTTTTAGTTTTAGAAGTTCTGGAAGAAAATATCAGAGGGGATGACATTAGAAATAGAACAGAAGAGGCTGAACAAAAATGGATTCTGCAACTAAATGCAAACAAACCTCCAGGCATTAATGAAACTTTTTTTTTTAAACCATTTTTAAAGGCAAGAGCCTTAACGCACTAATTCCCTTCTACATGGTTCTATAGGCATTCTCATTTGAACTTCCATACTGTTTTTAACAGTTTTATGTCTATTTATGTTTGTTTCTATTTTTTAAATTAATTGAGTCTGATATAAATATTTAATTGTTTGTCTTAACTGATTGGTCACTTTGAAAGTATATATTTATATATATCAAGAAAGGCATGGGATGTTTTATTACGTCTGATGAAGCGACCTGGAAGGTCGTGAAAGCTGTCACTTTGTCCTTGCAATAAAGAATTTTCCTTCTACTGTGGCAGTTCAATGTTTTATACATACTATTGAATGCCAAACAGGTTGACAGCACATACACACACAGACACACACACACACACACACACACACACACACACACACACACACACACACACACACACACACACACACACACACACACACACACTTCCCACACTAAATAAGGATACAACACATAAACACACATACGCGGATGTACACTAGTAACTTAACAAAAGATCAGGGGCCTCCCAAATGAAAACTACTTACACACATAACAATGCAAAAAAACAACCACAGCACATAATAACACACACACACACACACACACACACACACACACACACACACACACACACACACACACACACACACACACGCACACACGCACACACACACACACGCACACACACACACACACACACACACACACACACACACACACACACCAATGTCTCAACAAATAAGCCCATACGGCGTACCTCCCCAAAACCTAATGTACTGGTCATAGGTGACTCCATTGTGAGGCACATGGATATTCCCCTCACCAGGCTAGATAAGGAATGGGTTACGGTTAGCTACCTGTCAGGTACCAGGATCCATCAAGTCACTCAAGCACTCAACCACAAGTACCAGTATGACTCCATCATAGTCCATGGTGGGGTGAATGACTTGAGACATACCTCACTGGACTATATGAAGAAAGACATGACTGAGCTCTCAGATTATGTGTCACAGGCAGGTATAAGCCTAGCCTTAAGCAGCATTCTACCGTCTCCAAGGATGTTGCCACAATACAAACAGAAAAAATATTGACTTTAACAATTGGCTTAGCTTCTGGTATCATTCCAAGGGGATCCAATGTCTGTCAGCCTGGGAGAAGGCATTAGCCACCTATATTGTGTTTTTTTAGGCAGTGTCAAAATAACCAACCTCCCAACATTAACAAAATCCTCTCTAAACTCAAGGTACTGCTGCTTAATGTTAGGAGTCTACACAAGAAACTGTACTCCTTGGAAGCACTCCTCACTTTGGAAGATGCTGATGTCTGTGCAGTCAACAGAGACATGGTTAAAAGGTGCATAAAGCACCCCGGCTGTGCAGGGCTGCAATGCCTTCCATGTGTTCATACCACAAACTAAGCATGAAAGAACCAAAGTAGGAAGTGTATCCATCTTCATTAAGGATACGTACACATAGAGACAGGTCAAACAGTATGACTCTCTTGAGCTACTCCATGTCCAATTAACTATAGACAAAGCCTCCTACCATATCATAGCTAGCTATAAGTCCCTCACCAAGAAACAGGAAAAGCATACTGCATACATGGACTTACTGGAGTCACTTGCTACACAGCCCAACACCTTACTCATGGGTGATTTAATTATCCTACCATCGACTGGGAAACATAAATGACCACGAACATGCTGCTTCAGAGGTTCTTGAATATTGTCAATGCAAATGCTCTGGAACAGCTAGTCAGCACACCCATAAGAAGCTCAAATGTCCTGGACACAGTACTCACTAACATGGGAGAGCATTGCACCCCCCACCCACAGTGTGATATCCTCGCTGGTAATATTAGACCATAAATCAGTCTTGTTCGATGTAATTATAAGACCAGACACCCCATCAAGCTCAAAAATGCTTAAGAATTTTTCTAAGACAAATGACCTCCAACTAATGGTATAAGAAGTTTCAAAGCTCCCTCAAAAGCAGATAACACTGACTCCTATGCAGAGGCGTACACCAATAATCTGTATAACCACTTAAGTAGTTGTATAGAATCAGCTGTATCTGACTGGATTAAAACCAGGTCTTGCTGAAAAAAACAAGCAACTCTGGTGAACCTCTATTATAAACAGGCTATACAACAAAAGAGATAAACTAATGTCCAAGAACAAATGGGAACTGGCTCAGCATAGGAAGAAATCCCTCTCTAGCTTAAAAAAACAGATTGGAGATCTTGTCAAGTCCTCCAAGGCTAATTATGAAGCAAAGATAACCTCCCTAGCTAAAGATAATCACAAGGCATTCTTTAGCTATGTCTGAAATCTAAAAGGAAATACCCAGCTATATGCTGAACTGGTTGTGGATGGCATCACCAATACTCAACTGCAACTAACAGCCAACCTGCTAGCTGACAGATTTGGAGAAAACTTCACCCCCATCCCCTCCAGTCATCCTCAAAGTATACCTGCCTCCATTCCTCAGCCTATTATCTCAAGACAGCAGGTAATTTATGTGCTCTCCAATGCCAAAAATACGGCATTAATGAGACCAGACAACATCCCAGGTTGCCTTTTAAACAATTTAAAACATGACCTAGCGGACCCTCTTGGATCCCTGCTTAACCACAGCCTGAGAAATAGCTATGTTCTGGCAGAATGGAGAACAACACCAGTAATCCCTCTACACAAAGGGGGATCATCAACCAACCCTGGGAATTATAGGCCCATAAGCTTGACTAGCCTTATCTGGAAGGTTATGGAAAGAATCATTATGAACTTTATTAACAAGGATATAGGTAATCTCCAAACTCTAGACCCAAACCAGTTCAGATTTGTTAAAGGTAGATTGTGCCTGTTTAACATGGTTAATTTCTTCAAGAAAGTCACCAAAACCCTCGACAAGTGGAGGAAAGTACATACCACCTATCTTGACCTAGCGAAGGCATCTGACACAACCCCCCCCCCCTCAGGTATCGTAGAGATACTATCCCAATTGGGAATTAACCCCTAAATTACCAGATGGGTAGCTAATTGGCTCACCGCCAGGACACATACTGTCAAAGTGGATGATTTCACCTCTAGCAAAAGACCGATCCCTAGTGGCGTACCACAGGGTTCTGTGCTGGAGCCTCTTACTGTTCGGAATTTATTTATCAAAAGTCCAGGCAAACTTAGACAGTCTGTGGCTCACCAAGTTCATTGACAATTGCAAATTGGGAGCAATCACTGAGTCTAGTCCCCCAACAATGTTAATATACTGCAGACAGGGTTAACACAGAGAAATGACTGGTGCCAAAGCCACAGATTAAAGTTAAATGCAAAAAATCCATTATTATTCCCTTGGGGAAAAGGTGACATTCCTGCTAATTACATTATAGACAGCACCCCCCTAAGTGTAGACCCAGTGGTACATGATCTGGGTACTCAGGTTGATAGCAATCTGAATTTTGACCATCACATATCCACAGTAGTAAGGAAATTTCTCTATGTGGCCCATCTTATAAGTAAAGGAATTGCATCTAGAGCTAAGGATGTTATTATTCCATTATACTTAGCCCTCATCAGAGCAATCATTTCTCACCAAGACATTACCGGGTACACAAAACAAGTCTTACAGAGAAAGACTGAAAGCCTTGTTACTGTATTCTGTTTCCTGCAGGTTACAAAGGGGTGACCTGTGCCTGGCTTACAAGGCAGTCTCTGACTCGGCCCTGATGGAAATGCTGCACATTTGTAAATCAAACTGCAGGAGGGTCACTCACTCCAGGGATTTTAACCTAGCCACTGAAATGAGAAGGTCATGCTGGACAGATAGATACATCTCCCAAAGACTGCCACTTCCCTGGAACAATCTGATCATAACCTCTGGACGTTTACATCCGTACCACTTCTCCCTCTCGTACTGGACCAAGCAGTCTACTGGTCTTATCGTAGCAGGACTTCCAGTTAAGGCACTTCTTCAACAGATGGGCCTTCAATGATCTGTTATTCTTGACATATGGAACCAACAATTGACTACTGATTGGTAATGTGGTTCTGGTTTGTCTCAAAAGAAGTCTATGAGCAGGTGAACCAAGATGTTTGTCATGAGGAATATTTATGAGATTCAAGAGATTCAAGAAAACATTACTATTAGCTCATTTTGACTTCTCTAGTAACTGTTTTGAACTTTGAACTGCACATTCTGCCAAACCGCAGGCACTCTGGACTACTTGAGACATGAGTAAAGTCCCATTCTTCAGCAAATCTTTTGAACTGTTGGCTTGTAAACTGCGTGCCATTGTTAGTAATAACTTTGTGCAGACTACCATGTGCAGCAAAATGACACTTCATCTTAGTAATGACTGTACTGGATACTAGGTTAGGAAGCAGGTCAGTCTTGAACCAACTGTAGTAAGAGTCTACTAACACCAAACAATGCTGACCATTCCATTCAAAGATGTCTGTGGCTACTGTTGACCAAGGTAATTCTGGAATCTGGTTAAGCTGAAGAGGTTCCTCCTTTTGATGAGACTTTGTACTATTACACACTGAACAAGATGAAAGTGCTGTCTCAATGTTTTGTGACACAGAAGGCCAGAATACTAGTTCCCTTGCCCTTCTTTTGGTAGATTCGGTTTCTGGGTGACCACAATGCAAGATAGTAATGGAGTCTGGTTGCAAGGACTTGGGAGGGAGGGTGGCGTAATGGTTAAGGTGTTTGCCTTACAAACACAAGGTGCAGGGTTTGAGTCTCACAAGGGATAATTGGCTAGGCTTAAAATGGATCACAAGGGCAATTAGCCTAGTACTAACCTATGAACTTTGGAACAATTACTTTTGGACCTTTCATAATGATACCTTTGTCAGACAAAATCTCATCTCTGTATAGAAAATAAGGTTGCACTTCCTGAGGTAAACTAGACTGCTTTGACGGACATCCTTGTTTGATAAAGTGATTGAGCCTCTGTAAAACTTGATCCATGGTTGTGTGATCTCTCAGCTCATCAAGACATGTGGAGGAAAAATTTCTCTTATATGACTTTGAAATCAAGGTTCTCATTCTCATGCTGTTCTGTGGTGTTTCTGGGTGAGTATACTTTCACAATCTCAGCATCATACGTTGCTGTCTGGCTGGAGCTGAATGCATTGGCTTTCTCACGATAGTGAGTAAAGGCTGGTGGTCTGTTTCAATCTGGACAGGTCTACCATAAACATAATCATGGAAATTCGAACATGCAAACACAATTGGCAAAAGCTCTTTCTTGATCTGGGCATACTAAATCTTAGTTTGGGTAAGAGTTCTCGATGCATAGGCAACAGGTTGATCCTCTTGTAGAATGACTGCACCAAGACCAAATTCTGAAGCAAAACATGAAAATGTAATTGGTTTGTGAACATCATAGTATCTGACAGTAGGTGGACTAGCAATTCCTTGTTTCAGGACATCAAATGTTCTTTGGTGTTGCTCTAACCAAGACCAGGATACATTTTTATTTGTCAGCTCTCTGAGTGGTGCTGAAACATGACTCAAGTCTGGAATAAACTTGCCTAGGTAGTTGACCATGCCAAGAAAACATTGCAGAGCTTGCATATTTTCTGGAGCTGGCATCTCGAGAATGGCTGTTTGTTTTGAATGGTCTGGTTGTAGGCCTGTACTCGTAAATAAGTGACCAACAGAATTAACTTCTTGTAGACTGAATTTGCATTTGTGTGGGGTAAGCTTAAGATTCACTTGTTGTGCCCTTTCTAGAACTTTTCTGAGGTTTCTGTCATTTTCAGCATCATCGTGACCTCCTACTAGTGTGTCATCTTCTATGACAGCACAAGGATACACAGAAAAAAATTGCTCCATTGCACGTTGAAAGACTTCACTTGCAGAATTTATCTCACATAGCATTCTCAAAAATCTGTGCCTGCCAAATGGAGTGCTGAAAGTAGTGAGCAATGATGATTTCTTGTCAAGCTGAATTTGCCAGAATGAGCTTTTTGCATCTAAGACAGAAACAAAATAGTGGCATTTGGCATCAAGGTTGTGACTTCTTTGACTGTGTGCATTGGATGATGAGGTCTTTTAAGTGCTTTGTTCAAATCTTGTATGTCAATACATATTTTGATGTCATGTGAGCTTTTCTTACGAACTACCACTATGGAAGATACCGACTCAGTTGGAGTTTCAACTGGACAAATCACACCTTGTCACACCGTTTTGCCTAACGTGGCTTTGACTCTGTCCAGCATAGCTACTGGAACTTTACTAGCTGGCCTGATAACTGGATTGACCTCTGGGTCTAACTTCATGAAGTACACAACTGGAAGTTTGTCTAGTTTGTCTTCAAAAAGATCTGCATAGGTAACAAAAATGTACTGGGCAAAATTACAGTAGTCGTCTTTTAAGCTAACACAGTGGACTTCCTTATTAAATGAAAGCAGTCCCATTTTCAAACCATCTCTGAGCCCTAATAATGGCTGGATGTGCCTCTTGACCATAGAAAATAAAAGTTGTAACTTGTTCCAGCAGAGTAACATGAAAGCACTACTGAGCCTTCTGTTTTAATTTCTTCACCTCCATAAGCAACAAGCTTCACACATCTTGCCAAATCAAACCTTTCACCTTTACACATTCTGGCAAATGTTTCTGCTGACATAACATTGGATTTGGAACCTGTGTCAACTTTGAGCTCTATGGGTTTGCCATTTATCTGAACAATATAAAATACATCATTCTTTGCCCTTAAATCGACTGGATTGACCGTTTCTTGAAGCACTGCCACACCATCAACATAAAGAGTAGAATTACCACTTTCTAACTGATCAACTCATTTCTTAAAATGTTCCCATTTGATAAAGAATGTGGGCCTTTTGATTTACGAAATCTTTTGAAATTATTCCATTTATTACATTTGTGGCATTGTTGACCAAAAGCTAAACATTTCTCCCTTTTAGATTCATAACTTCTACCACAGTTATGAAAGTTGGTAATGAAACTAGTTTGGGGCCCATGCTTTGAGTTTGCTGACTCACTCCTGTGCTTCACTGAGACTGCGCAAACTCTGGAATTTGCTAGAAGGTTCTGGGGGTTACCAGTGAGTGCTGCAGGGGTTACAGTTGCTGCCATGTGCTTGGGCCTGTTTCTTTTAACCATGTGCTGCATACTATCAACATGAGCTTTATCACTGTGCCTTCTAGGGCTATTGTCACTTGTAAGCATATTTGTGGGCTTTTGTGTGAGCTTGTATATTTGACAAATCTCAATGGGCTTGTTCAAAGTTAAGTCATTGTCACGAAGCAAAATCTTTCTCACAGCATTATCTTTTATGCCAGACACAAGTCGGTTCTTTATCAACTCATTCCTTAAGTCACCAAATCCACACATTTTAGCTTTATTTCTCAGGTCAGTTATATATGTTGCAAAAGTTTCACCAGGCTTTTGATTCCTTGAGTAAAATAAATGCTTTTCCATTGTAACATTTCTCTGGGGGTTACACATTTCTCTAAATGTATGTTTTAAGCACTCTGGGTCCTCCCTTGACTCAGCCGGTACAACAATATGATGGTTTTCCCTTTCTCCTGCATAGATAGCACATGCATACACAAATGAACATTCCAGAATAAATGCCTTTGTATGGTCATATTTATCAGAAAATGCAGCCTATAAGAAAATATCGTACTTTGCTCAAACACTCTCCAGTTCTCAGCAATATTACTGTCAAACACAAGTGCACTGGGCTTTTGAATCATGCCCACAAAGTATACACAAACACACTGAAAATATGGCCCTTGTAATTATGTATGAACAAACTGTTCTGTACGCTTGCAACAACATTCAAATGCAAAATAAACTCTTCAAAATACTTTAGTTTACAAAATATGCTCTGTAATGGTTGCATTCTGCGAAATATGCCTTGTAATGGCTGTACTTTAAATAAGCTGCAGTGGTACAGCAGTAACGTTGTTGCCTCACAGCAAGAGGTTCTCCTGTTCGATTCACGGCTGGAGTGATTTCTGTGTGGAGTCTGCATGTCCTCCCCGTGGTCGAGTGGCCTCCGAAAGACATGCTTGAATGGGCGTGCCTTCGCTGAAGGTTGGGCGTCGGGCTGGCAACTCGGCATCATAAAAAAAAATCTACTACCAATCATTAGTGGACCGGAGTTCCGCTGTGGTGACCCCTAACCGGGAAAAGCCGAAAAGACAAACAACGAAAAGACAAACAATGGCTGTACTTTAAATAACTACAGTAACACT
Source organism: Protopterus annectens (assembly GCF_019279795.1). Taxonomy (NCBI): domain Eukaryota; kingdom Metazoa; phylum Chordata; order Ceratodontiformes; family Protopteridae; genus Protopterus; species Protopterus annectens. Next base: position 968,974,323 of record NC_056726.1, read on the forward strand.
ATACAAACATGCAAACATTTTATACGCTTCTGATAACTCGAATATCTTTGCTTAATATGAAAAATACATGCTTTGTAAAACTGCAGTCGTTTTCCCTTATTTTATTTGTTTTATGTAATTCAGACTTTATTTCAAACATTTTCCATAGTAATTCAAATATCTTTTATCAATATCGTACATATTAGTTTATCTAAATATTATTCAGAGTGTATTGTATGCCTCATTTCATATTTTATGAAAATGAAATAGTGTGAGCAAGTTTTAATAACTGAAATATGTTTCTGACCTGTTTTGCAAAGTTTACAGATTTTAGGGATGGTCCGCTCGCCTATGTTCCACCAGCCCTGAGCAAGTGCCTTTGATCCTTTTAGCCATGCCACCTGTAATTTCATGCCCTTTGGATATGCCGGTTCTGACTCCATGCCGTTTAGATATGCCACTTCTGACACCATGCCGCTCGTTCATCTCTAACACAAAAAAAAAGAAGGCTGGGGATTTGTTTAGATGCTTTAATACATAGAAACACATCAGGATGGATAACAGCATCATAAAGTACGAACAAACTAGTTAATAGATAGACCTTACATACATACATACATGCTTCCATCTCAACAGCTAACTACAAAATGGCAGTCAGACTTGCATGTGCTTAGTATTTATACACTTGTGAAAGCCCTTGGATAGCTTCTTAAAGGTTTATACACACATATTGATCTACACTGTTGTTAAAAACAATGCATCTAAAAAGAAGCACTGTGCCCTGAAAATTATGGTGCTTCATATATTAATCTTGTTATGATGCTGTGCAGAGGACCAGTGCCTGTGTAGAACTTCCATTACAAATCACCAATTTGTTTTTAATTAATTTAACCAAAACTGGACCAGGGGATGCAGCCTGACGATCATTTTATTAACATTTTGTACTTGTTAAATACTCTTCCTACGTTCATTTCCTCTGTTGTTTATACCAAATTACAGATGAGGGATTCTCTGGGACACAAATATGTCCTGCCAACAAGTCCTATTGATATCACAGACCAGGCTGAGGTTGCGTGTACGGGTTACTCGAGTGGAACTTGACTTGCGGATATGTAGCAGTCCCATCAAGGCGGCGTCTGAGATTGCTTTGCATGGCAGACAGAGGTCACCTCTGAGGGGTCTGTATGAAACTGAGTAGAGGGACAGGGCTTTTAGCCTATCTGTTTAGGGTAGATGTTTGAGGCCCTGGATTCCCCAGGTGAGGAACCTCTGAGGGGTCTCCAGCTGTTGCATGTGCTTTGCGAGGTACATGTTGAAGAGGGCATTGTACTAAATAATTGGCCTTATAAGAGAAGACTATAGGGATGTTATGACCTCTTTGTCCTTGGAAGCGATACTCTTACTTATGAGGTGGGCCATGTAGAAAGATTTCCATACAACGGAAACAACATGGTGGTCAAAATTCAGGTTGCTATCAACCTGGGTGCCCAAATCGCTCACTACTGATTGTGTACTTAGGATGTTGTTATTAATGTGATAATATGTGGGGACGTCACTCTCCCCAAAGGAGATGATGATGCATTTTTTGGTATTCAGCTTGAGGCCATGTTTCTGGCACCAGTCACTTGTTTGGATGAGACCCTCATGGAGGACATCCACATCACTTGGGGATTTGATGACCATGCCCAACTTGCAGTCATCTGCAAAACTTGGTCAGCCATAGCCCACTGGTTTTGGCCTGCTCCTCAGAGAAGTATATCCCAAATAACAGAGGCCCCAAGACCGATCCCTGGGGTATGCTGCTCGTTAAGGATCTACTGCTTGAGGTGGCTTCCCCTATTTTGATTAGGTGGTAACATATGGATTTATGCCTAGTTGAGAGAGTTTACCTATTATGCCCAAGTGGGGAATAGTGTCGAAAGCTTTGGCCAGGTCAAGGTAGGCAGTGTGCACCATCTTCCCCTTGTCCATGGCTTTGGTGACTGTCTCAAAGAAGTCGACCAGATTTAACAGAAATGACCTCCACTTGACAAAGCCAAACCCTGTGGGGTCGAGTGTTTGGAGGTTGCCAATGTCCCTGTTAATGAGGTCCATGATAATCCATTCCATGGCCTTGCAGATCAGGCTAGTTAGGCTGATGGGTCTATAATTTCCCAGATCGGTGGACCCTCCACCTTTCTGTAAAGGGATGACAGTGGCTGTACTGGTTGAAATGTTCTTTCCATTCAAACCTTGTAAGTAAACGATTTCCTTTGTGTGTTGAATTTGTATGAGAGATTTGTTGTTTTTAAAGATAGTTATTTGCTGGAAATTAATGGTGACTTGAGGTGAGAAGTGGGTCGGGAGGTGTTTTCTGTATTTTATCGAAATGTTTCCTCTTTTATTTTAGAGTGATGATTCTGTTTTATTGGAGAGAACATTACAAGCCTTTTATCTTTATGTACTTTATAGTACTTTATAGACTGTATGTGTTGAAGTTGTAAAAATGTATATATTTTTTTCTTAGACGTATAAGGAATACAAGTAGAGGGGATTACTCCATAGAAGGCCAAGGTTTTTAACCTCGGTGGACAACCGCCTTCGGAGCCTAACTGAAAACTGCAAGAGGTCCCGTCTTCTACCTGTCCATGTGTTCCAGTGTACTGTTCATCTTAAGAGACACTGTTAAATATTTACTTTAATGCTCTTTGTTTTCCAACTTGTTGCATATATATTGGTCCCAAGGTCTCCGCCGTAATGAACGGTCTTAAGTTTGAGGAGGATTACATGTTCTCTGTTCTCGAGGAAGGCTTTACTGCAAAAGATGTTTTGGAAACTAGAATCAATGAAATGTCGCAGTCCGTAAGTACTGTCAATTCGTTTGTGTTAAATAATCTTGATAAATCAAGAGATTTGCTTTTGATCCTGATAGTTAGTTAAAGGGAGTACCGCAATGCTATCCTATGGTACTAAGTGGGGACTGTCCTTGTGACAAGAAGACTGCTAGAATCTGAGGGAATAATTAAATGGTACATGACAAGAGCACTAACAGTAAATGCACAGAAGTATATAAACTTTCCAAAAAATGACTTCTCCCTCTTTGTAGGGGCAATTCACCTAAATAGACAGCAGCACCCACAGCTATTACCTATTCAAAAGTTAAGTTTAATCATGTTGAAAAGTATAACAGTCCAAATATTTTGCTTGTTCTTGTCCCATTTCCCCTCTACTGCCCTCATTTGAATGCAATTTTGAGGAGCTGCCGCTTGCCCTAAAGTTGCATGTTCAATTACGACTTAAGGGTCTATGTCCAAATATTGCAGATAAGGCAAAAGGACAGAAATAATATGCGATACAATGAGTAACCACTGCAGCACCCCTACACTGCATACCTCTCAAGTGTACCTCATTAAGAGGAGCGTACCTCATTTGAGGTCTTAAAAAGTTCATGTTCCTTGAAGTTCCACATTAAAAGAGTCTGTCACACATTCAGTGTTAGGATTTTTTTTAAGTGATATCCATGGTAAATAGAAATGAATCATATTAATTAATATAAAGTTTTTTTTGTAAGTCAAACCAGCATATTTTTGACCATCATATAACATTCCTAGTTGAAATTGTTAGTAATCTGTTAGTATGTGTTCCACATTTTGCCCATTTTTTCTACATTATGAGGTCTAGTGCTTCTCATTTTGGAGATGGAAAGTTGAGAGCTATGCCCTACAGTATCATCCTCCCTGGTCAGATCCAAGCATAAAGCAGTCACTTCCGAAGTCACCATCCCCTGACCCCCCTCTAGCTAGGGTCAAACAAAAAAAAAAAACTTCTCCAAAGCTGATTACAACCTCCTGAGGGATGGTATAAACAGCTTCACAGCCCCCTCCCCCTGTGTAGGAACTGGCACCAATGTCCCAAATCAACGCCAAAGTACTATACGAGCATTTATATAGATGCATGGAAGCAGGAATGCCTGACAGGACAAAAGCATCCTCCGCAAGGAAGAATAAACCTATCTGGTGGAAATCTACAGTAAATAAACTATATAACAAAAGGAAAAAATTGCTGTCCAGGACCAAGAAGGAGCAGGTGCCCAATTGGAAGCAATCTCTCCTTAGCCTGAACAAGCAAATAAGAGCACTATTGAAACTGGCCACATCAACTAGAGACAATCATAAAGCCTTCTTCAAATATGTCCGCAATCTCAAAGTAAGCACTCAGATCTGTTCAGAACTAGTGGTCACGGACACCACATACACAAATGCTGTAGATATAGCCAATCTACTGGCTGACAGATTCAGCGAAAACTTTTCACCTCTGCCCCCATTAGTAAATCAGGACATCCCCAGTACCTGACCCCCACCCCTTATCTCTAGGGAACAGGTCATCAATGCCCTCTCAGAGGCAAAAAATACAGCCTCCATTAGATCCGATAATATCCCTGGCTGCATCCCTACATGAATTCAGACATGAACTTGCAGCACCATTAGGCACCCTATTCAACCAAAGCCTGAGTACCAGCTTTGTCCCAGCCAAGTGGAGGACAGCCACTGTCATCCCTTTACAGAAAGGTGGAGGGTCCACCGATCTGGGAAATTATAGACCCATCAGCCTAACTAGCCTGATCTGCAAGGCCATGGAATGGATTATCATGGACCTCATTAACAGGGACATTGGCAACCTCCAAACACTCGACCCCGCAGGTTTGGCTTTGTCAAGGGGAGGTCATGTCTTTTAAATCTGGTCGACTTCTTTGAGACAGTCACCAAAGCCATGGACAAGGGGAAGATGGTGCACACTGCCTACCTTGACCTGGCCAAAGCTTTTGACACTATTCCCCACTTGGGCATAATAGGTAAACTCTCTCAAATAGGCATCAATCCATATGTTACCACCTAATCAAAATAGGGGAAGCCACCTCAAGCAGTAGATCCTTAACGAGCAGAATACCCCAGGGATCGGTCTTGGGGCCTCTGTTATTTGGGATATTCTTCTCTGAGGAGCAGGCCAAAACCAGTGGACTATGGCTGACCAAGTTTTGCAGATGACTGCAAGTTGGGCATGGTCATCAATTCCCCAAGTGATGTGGATGTCCTCCATGAGGGTCTCATCCAAACAAATGACTGGTGCCAGAAACATGGCCTCAAGCTGAATACCAAAAAATGCATCATCATCTCCTTTGGGGAGAGTGACGTCCCCACATATTATCACATTAATAACAACATCCTAAGTACACAATCAGTAGTGAGTGATTTGGGCACCCAGGTTGATAGCAACCTGACTTTTGACCACCATTTTGTTTCCGTTGTATGGAAATCTTTCTACATGGCCGATCTCATAAGTAAGAGTATCACTTCCAGGGACAAAGAAGTCATAACATCCCTGTATTCTTCCCTTATAAGGCCAATTATTGAATACAATGCCCTCTTCAACATGTACCTCGCAAAGCATATGCAGCAGCTGGAGACACCTCAGAGGTTCCTCACCTGGAGAATCCAGGGCCTCAAACATCTACCCTACACAGATAGGCTAAAAGCCCTGTCCCTCTACTCAGTTTCATAAAGACCCCTCAGAGGTGACCTCTGTCTGCCATGCAAAGCAATCTCAGACACCGCCTTGATGGGACTGCTACATATCCACAAGTCAAGTTCCACTCGAGTAACCCATACACGCAACCTCAGCCTGGTCTGTGATATCAATAGGACTTGTTGGCAGGACATATTTGTGTCCCAGAGAATCCCTCATCTGTAATTTGGTATAGACAACAGAGGAAATGAACGTAGGAAGAGTATTTAGCAAGTACAAAATGGAAATAAAATGATCGTCAGGCTGCATCCCCTGCTCCAGTTTTGGTTAAATTAATTAAAAACAAATTGGTGATTTGTAATGGAAGTTCTACACAGGCACTGGTCCTCTGCACAGCATCATAACAAGATTAATATAGGAAGCCCCATAATTTTCAGTGCACAGTGCTTCTTTTTAGATGCATTGTTTTTAACAACAGTGTAGATCAATATGTGTGTATAAACCTTTAAGAAGCTATCCAAGGGCTTTCACAAGTGTATAAATACTAAGCACATGCAAGTCTGACTGCCATTTTGTAGTTAGCTGTTGAGATGGAAGCATGTATGTATGTATGTAAGGTCTATCTATTAACTAGTTTGTTTGTACTGTATGATGCTGTTATCCATCCTGATGTGTTTCTATGTATTAAAGCATCTAAACAAATCCCCAGCCTTCTTTTTTTTGTGTTAGAGATGAACGAGCGACATGGTGTCAGACGTGGCATATCTAAACGGCATGGAGTCAGAACCGGCATACCCAAAGGGCATGAAATTAGAGGTGGCATGGCTAAAAGGATCAAAGGCACTTGCTTAGTGCTGGTGGAACATAGGCGAGCAGACCATCCCTAAAATCTGTAAACTTCGCAAAACAGGTCAGAAACGTATTTCAGTTATTAAAACTTGCTCACACTATTTCTTTTTCATAAAATATGAAATGAGGCATACAATATGCTCTGAATAATATTTAGATAAACTAATATGTACAATATTGATAAAAGATATTTGAATTACTATGGAAAATGTTTGAAATAAAGTCTGAATTACATAAAACAAATAAAATAAGGGAAAACGACTGCAGTTTTGCAAAGCATGTATTTTTCATATTAAGCAAAGATATTTGAGTTATCAGAAGCGTATAAAATGTTTGCATGTTTGAACAGTGTTACTGTAAAGTTATTTAAAGTACAGCCATTGTTTGTCTTTTCGTTGTTTGTCTTTTTGGCTTTTCCCAGTTAGGGGTCACCACAGCGGAACTCCGGTCCGCTAATGATTGGTAGTAGATTTTTTTTTATGGTGCCGAGTTGCCAGCCCAACGCCCAACCTACAGCGAAGGCACGACCATTCAAGCATGTCTTTCGGAGGCTACTCGACCACGGGGAGGACATGCAGACTCCACACAGAAGGCACTCCAGCCGTGAATCGAACAGGAGAACCTCTTGCTGTGAGGCAACAACACTACCGCTGTACCACCGTGGCTTATTTAAAGTACAGCCATTACAAGGCATATTTCACAGAATGCAACCATTACAGTGCATATTTTGTAAAATAAAGTATTTTGAAAAATTTAGTTTGCATTTGAATGTTGTTGCAAGCTTACAGAACAGTTTGTTCATACATAATTACAAGGGCCATATTTTCAGTGTGTTTGTGTATAATTTGTGGGCATGGCAGATGGATTTCGAAAGCCCAGTGCACTTGTGTTTGACAGTAATATTGCTGAGAACTGGAGAGTGTTTGAGCCAAGCACGATATTTTCTTATAGGCTGCATTTTCTGATAAATATGACCATACAAAAGCATTTATTCTGGAATGTTTATTTGTGTATGCACGTGCTATATATGCAGGAGAAAGGGAAAACCATCATATTGTTGTACCGGCTGAGTCAAGGGAGGACCCAGAGTGCTTAAAACGTACATTTAGAGAAATGTGTAACCACCAGACAAATGTTACAATGGAAAAGTACTTATTTTACTCAAGGAATCAAATGCCTGGTGAAACTTTTGCAACATATATAACTGACCTGAGAAATAAAGCTAAAATGTGTGGATTTGGTGACTTAAGGAATGAGTTGATAAAGGACAGACTTGTGTCTGGCATAAAAGATAATGCTGTGAGAAAGATTTTGCTTTGTGACAATGACTTAACTTCGAACAAGCCCATTGAGATTTGTCAAATATACAAGCTCACAGAAAAGCCCACAAATATGCTTACAAGTGACAATAGCCCTAGAAGGCACAGTGATAAAGCTCATGTTGATAGTATGCAGCACATGGTTAAAAGAAACAGGCCTAAGCACATGGCAGCAACTGTAACCCCCGTAGCACTCACTGGTAAACCCCAGAACTTTCTAGCAAATTCCAGAGTTTGCACAGTCTCAGTGAAGCACAGGAGTGAGTCAGCAAACTCAAAGCATGGGCCCCAACCTAGTTTCATTACCAACTTTTATAACTGTGGTAGAAGTCATGAATCTAAAAGGGAGAAATGTTTAGCTTTTGGTCAACAATGCCACAAATATAATAAATGGAATAATTTCAAAAGATTTTGTAAATCAAAAGGCCCACATTCTTTATCAAATGGGAACATTTTAAGAAATGAGTTGATCAGTTAGAAAGTGGTAATTCTACTCTTTATGTTGATGATGTAGCAGTGCTTCAAGAAACAGTCAATCCAGTCGATTTAAGGGCAAAGAATGATGTATTTTATATTGTTCGGATAAATGGCAAACCCATAGAGCTCAAAGTTGACACAGGTTCCAAATCCAATGTTATGTCAGCAAAAACATTTGCTAGAGTGTGTAATGATGAAAGGTTTTATTTGGCAAGATGTGCAAAGCTTGTTGCTTATGGAGGTGAAGAAATTAAAACCAAAGGCTCAGTAGTGCTTTCATGTTACTTTGCTGGAACAAGTTACAACTTTTATTTTCTATGGTCAAGAGGCACATCCAGTCATTATTATGTCTCAGAGATGGTTTGAAAATGGGACTGCTTTCATTTAATAAGGAAGTCCACTGTGTTAGCTTAAAATACGACTACTCTAATTTTGCCCAGTACATTTTTGTCACCTATGCAGATCTTTTTGAAGACAAACTAGGCAAACTTCCAGTTGTGTACTTCATGAAGTTAGACTCAGAGGTCAGTCCAATTATCAGGCCAGCACGTAAAGTTCCAGTAGCCATGCTGGACAGAGTCAAAGCCAAGTTAGGTAAAACAGTGAAACAAGGTGTGATTTGTCCAGTTGAAACTCCAACTGAGTCGGTATCTTCCATAGTGGTAGCTCGTAAGAAAAGCTCACATGACATCAAAATATGTATTGACCTACGAGATTTGAACAAAGCACTTAAAAGACCTCATCATCCAATGGCCACAGTCAAAGAAGTCACAAAATTGATGCCAAATGCCACTATTTTTTCTGTCTTAGATTCAAAAAGCTCATTCTGGCAAATTCAGCTTGACAAGAAATCATCATTGCTCACTACTTTCAGCACTCCATTTGGCAGGTACAGATTTTTGAGAATGCCGTGTGGGATAAATTCTGCAAGTGAAGTCTTTCAACGTGCAATGGAGCAATTTTTCCTGTGTACTGCTGTCATAGAAGATGACATACTAGTAGGAGGTCACGATGATGCTGAACATGACAGAAACCTCAGAAAAGTTCTAGAAAGGGCACATCAAGTGATTCTTAAGCTTAACCCACACAAATGCAAATTCAGTCTACAAGAAGTTACTTCTGTTGGTCACTTATTTATGAGTACAGGCCTACAACCAGACCATTCGAAACAAATAGCCATTCTCGAGATGCCAGCTCCAGAAAATATGCAAGCTCTGCAATGTTTTCTTGGCATGGTCAACTACCTACGCAAGTTTATTCCAGACTTGAGTCAGGTTTCACCACCACTCAGAGAGCTGACACATAAAAATTTATCCTGGTCTTGGTTAGAGCAACACCAAAGAGCATTTGATGTCCTGAAACAAAGAATTGCTAGTCCACCTACTCTCAGATACTATGATGTTCACAAACCAATTACATTTTCGTGTTTTGCTTCAAAATTTGGTCTTGGTGCAGACATTCTACAAGAGGATCAACCTGTTGCCTGTGCATCAAGAACTCTTACCCAAACTGAGATTTAGTATGCCCAGATCAAGAAAGAGCTTTTGGAAATTGTGTCTGCATGTTCGAAGTTCCATGATTATGTTTATGGTAGACCTGTCCAGATTGAAACAGACCACCAACCTTTACTCACTACCGTGAGAAAGCCAATGCATTCAGCTCCAGCCAGACAGCAACATATGATGCTGAGATTGTGAAAGTATACTCACCCAGAAACACCACAGAACAGCATGAGAATGAGAACCTTGATTTCAAAGTCATATAAGAGAATTTTTTCTTCCACATGTCTTGATGAGCTGAGAGATCACATAACCATGGATCAAGTTTTACAGAGGCTCAATCACTTTATCAAACAAGGAAGTCCATCAAAGCAGTCTAGTTTACCTTAAGAAGTGCAACCTTATTTTCTATACAGAGATGAGATTTTGGCTGACAAAGGTATCATTATGAAAGGTCCAAAAGGAATTGTTCCAAAGTCCTTGCAACCAGACTACATTACTATCTTGTGTTGTGGTCACCCAGGATCCAAATCTACCAAAAGAAGGGCAAGAGAACTAGTATTTTGGCCTTCTATGTCACAAGACATTGAGACAGCACTTTCAATTTGTTCAGTGTGTAATAGTACAAAGCCTCATCAACAGAAGGAACCACTTCAGCTTAACCAGATTCCAGAATTACCTTGATCGACAGTAGCCACAGACTTCTTTGAATGGAATGGTCAGCATTGTTTGGTGTTAGTAGACTCTTACTACAGTTGGTTCAAGACTGACCTGCTTCCTAACCTAGTATCCAGTACAGTCATTACTAAGATGAAGTGTCATTTTGCTGCACATGGTAGTCTGCACAAAGTTATTACTAACAATGGCACTCAGTTTATAAGCCAACAGTTCAAAAGATTTGCTGAAGAATGGGACTTTACTCATGTCTCAAGTAGTCCAGAGTACCTGCGGTTTGGCAGAATGTGCAATTCAAAGTTCAAAACAGTTACTAGAGAAGTCAAAATGAGCTAATAGTAATGTTTTCTTGAATCTCTTGAATCTCATAAATATTCCTTGTGACAAACATCTTGGTTCACCTGCTCATACACTTCTTTTGAGACAAATCAGAACCACATTACCAATCAGTAGTCAATTGTTGGTTCCATATGTCAAGAATAACAGATCAGCGAAGGCCAATCTGTTGAAGAAGTGACTTAACTGGAAGTCCTACTACGATAAGACCAGTAGACTGCTTGGTCCAGTACGAGAGGGAGAAGTGGTAAGGATGTAAACATCCAGAGGTTATGATCAGATTGTTCCAGGGAAGTGGCAGTCTTTGGGAGATGTATCTATCTGTCCAGCATGACCTTCTCATTTCAGAGGCTAGGTTAAGATCCCTGGAGTGAGTGACCCTCCTACAGTTTGATTTACAAATGTGCAGCATTTCCATCAGGGCCGAGTCAGAGACTGCCTTGTAAGCCAGGCACAGGTCACCCCTTTGTAACCTGCAGGAGACAGAATACAGTAACAAGGCTTTCAGTCTTTCTCTGTAAGACTTGTTTTGTGTACCCGATAATTTCTTGGTGAGAAATTATTGCTCTGATGAGGGCTAAGTATAATGGAATAATAACATCCTTAGATCTAGATGCAATTCCTTTACTTATAAGATGTGCCACATAGAGGAATTTCCTTACTACTGTGGATATGTGATGGTCAAAATTCAGATTGCTATCAACCTGAGTACCCAGATCATGTACCACTGGGTCTACACTTAGGGGGGTGCTGTCTATAATGTAATTAGAAGGAATGTCACCTTTTCCCCAAGGGAATAATAATGGATTTTTTTGCATTTAACTTTAATCTGTGGCTTTGGCACCCATTATTTCTCTGTGTTAACCCTGTCTGCAGTATATTAACATTGTTGGCGGACTAGACTCAGTGATTGCTCCCAATTTGCAATTGTCAATGAACTTGGTGAGCCACAAGCTGTCTAAGTTTGCCTGGACTTTTGATAAATAAATTCCGAACAGTAAGAGGCTCCAGCACAGAACCCTGTGGTACGCCACTAGTGATCGGTCTTTTGCTAGAGGTGAAATCACCCACTTTGACAGTATGTGTCCTGGTGGTGAGCCAATTAGGTCCCCTTCTGATAATTTAGGGGTTAATTCCCAATTGGGATAGTTTCTCTATAATACCTGAGTGGGGGTTGTGTCAGATGCCTTCGCTAGATCAAGATAGGTGGTATGCACTTTCTTCCCCTTGTCCAGGGTTTTGGTGACATTCTTGAAGAAATTGACCATGTTTAACAGGCACAATCTGCCTTTAACAAATCTGAACTGGTTTGGGTCTAGAGTTTGGAGATTACCTATATCCTTGTTAATAAGGTTCATAATGATTCTTTCCATAACCTTCCAGATAAGGCTAGTCAAGCTTATGGGCCTATAATTCCCAGGGTTGGTTGATGATCCCCCTTTGTGTAGAGGGATTACTGTTGTTGTTCTCCATTCTGCTGGAACATAGCTATTTCTCAGGATGTGGTTAAACAGGGATCCAAGTGGGTCTGCTAGGTCATGTTTTAAATTGTTTAAAAGGCAACCTGGGATGTTGTCTGGTCTCATTAATGCCGTATTTTTGGCAATGGAGAGCACATAAATGACCTGCTGTTTTGAGATAATAGGCTGAAGAAAGGAGGCAGGTATACTTTGAGGATGACTGGAGGGGATGGGGGTGAAGTTTTCTCCAAATCTGTCAGCTAGCAGGTTGGCTGTTAGTTGCAGTTGAGTATTGGTGATGCCATCCACAACCAGTTCAGCATATAGCTGGGTATTTCCTTTTAGATTTCAGACATCGCTAAAGAATGCCTTGTGATTATCTTTAGCTATGAAGTTATATTTGCTTCATAATTAGCCTTGGAGGACTTGACAAGATCTCCAATTTGTTTTTTTTTAAGCTAGAGAGGGATTTCTTCCTATGCTGAGCCAGTTCCCACTTGTTCTTGGACATTAGTTTATTTCTCTTGTTGTATAGTCTGTTTATACTAGAGGATCACCAGAGTTGCTTGTTTTTTTCAGCAAGACCTGGTTTTAATGCGGTCAGATACAGATGATCCTATACAACTACTTAAGTGGTTATACAGGTTATTGGTGTACGCCTCTGCATAGGAGTCAGTGTTATCTGCTTTTGAGGGGGCTTTGAAACTTCTTATACTATCAGTTGGTGGTCATTTGTCTTAGAAAAATTCTTAAGCATTTTTGAGCTTGATGGGGTGTCTGGTCTTATAATTACATCAAACAAGACTGATTTATGCTCTAATATTACCAGCGAGGACATCACACTGTGGTGTGGGAGGTGCAATACTCTCCCATGTTAGTGAGTACTGTGTCCAGGACATTTGAGCTTCTTACGGGTGTGCTGACTAGCTGTTCCAGAGCATTTGTATTGACAATATTCAAGAACCTCTGACGCAGCATGTTTGTGGTCGTGTATGTTTTCCAGTCGATGGTAGGATAATTAAATCACCCATGAGAAAGGTGTTGGGCTGTGTAGCAAGTGACTCCAGTAAGTCCAGGTATGCAGTATGCTTTTCCTGTTTCATGGTGGGGGACTTATAGCTATCTATGATATGATAGGAGGCTTTGTCTATAGTTAATTGGACATGGAGTAGCTCAAGAGAGTCATACTGTTTGACCTGTCTCTATGTGTACGTATCGTTAATGAAGATGGATACACTTCCTACTTTAGTTCTTTCATGCTTAGTTTATGGTATGAACATATGGAAGGCATTGTAGCCCTGTACAGCCGGGGTGCTTTATGCACCTTTTAACCATGTCTCTGTTGACTGCACAGACATCAGCATCTTCCAAAGTGAGGAGTGCTTCCAAGGAGTACAGTTTCTTGTGTAGACTCCTAGCATTAAGCAGCAGTACCTTGAGTTTAGAGAGGATTTTGTTATATTGGGAGGTTGGTTATTTTGACACTGCCTATAAAAACACAATTGTTTGCGTCTTTCGGCTTTTCCTGGTTAGGGGTCGCCACGGCAGAACTCCGGTCCGCTAATGATTGGCAGTAGAGTTTTTATGTGCTGGCTTGCCGGGCCTAACGCACAACCTTCAACAAAGGAACTCCTGTTCACGCATGTCGCCACACGGGAGATGCTCTAACTGAGAATCGAACAGGCAACGTCTAACTATGAGGCGACAACGCTACCACAGCACCACCACCTAAAACACAATATAGGTGGCTAATGCCTTCTCCCAGGCTGACAGACATTGGATCCCCTTGGAATGATACCAGAAGCTAAGCCAATTGTTAAAGTCAATTATTGTTTGTTTGTATTGTGGCATCTTCCATGGAGTAGGTAGAAATGCTGCCTAAGGCTAGGCTTATACCTGTCTGTGACACATAATCTGAGAGCTCAGTCATATCTTTCTTCATATAGTCCAGTGAGGTATGTCTCAAGTCATTCACCCCCACATGGACTATGATGGAGTCATACTGGTACTTGTGGTTGAGTGCTTGAGTGACTTGATGGATCCTGGTACCTGACAGGTAGCTAACCGTAACCCAGTCCTTATCTAGCCTGGTGAGGGGAATATCCATGTGTCTCACAATGGAGTCACCTATGACCAATACATTAGGTTTTGGGGTGGTACTCCATATGGGCTTATTTGTTGAGACACTGGTGTGTGTGTGTGTTATTATGTGCTGTGGTTGTTTTTTTGCATTGTTATGTGTGTAAGTAGTTTTCATTTGGGAGGCCTCTGATCTTTTGTTAAGTTACTAGTGTACCTCCGTGTATGTGTGTTTATGTGTTGTGTCCTTATTTAGTGTGGGAAGTGTGTGTGTGTGTGTGTGTGTGTGTGTGTGTGTGTGTGTGTGTGTGTGTGTGTGTGTGTGTGCTGTCAACCTGTTTGGCATTCAATAGTATGTATAAAAAGTCGAATTGCCACAGTAGAAGGAAAATTCTTTATTGCAAGGACAAAGTGAGCACTTTTACGACCTTCCAGGTCACTTCATCTGACGTAATAAAACATTCCATGCCTTTCTTGATTGATATATATATATACTTTCAAAGTGACCAATCAGTTAAGACAAACAATTAAATATTTATATCAGACTCAATTAATTTTAAAAATAGAAAAAAACATAAATAGACATAAAACTCTTAAAAACAGTATGGAAGTTCAAATGTGAATGCCTACAGAACCATGTAGAAGGGAATTAGTGCTTTAAGGCTCTTGCCTTTAAAAATGGTTTCAAAGAAAAAGTTTCATTAATGCCTGAAGGTTTGTTTGCATTTAGTTGCAGAATCCATTTTTGCTCAGCCTCTTCTATTCTATTTCTAATGTCATCCCCTCTGATATTTTCTTCCAGAACTTCTAAAACTAAAAATTTAAAAACATGGTGCATCCCTTCAGCTTCTACATGTTTAGCTAGGGCACTACTCTCCTTTTTGTTTACTATGTCCCTCATATGTTGTAAAATGCGTTCTTTGAGCATTCTATTAGTCTTGCCCACATAAAAAACTTTAAAATATTGGCAAAAACTAAGACTATATTTCTAGTCCTGCAGTCTGAATAGAAATTAAATTCAGTTCTAAACTTTTGCTGTGGATGTACAAAAGTGCTACATGAGAAAATGTACTTACAAGCTCTGCAGTTCCTGCACATATATGTCCCTATCCTAAATGATGTATTCAGGGACTTTTGTGTTTGGGTTTTATAACATAGCTGCCTTTTAAGTAACTTTTTGTTTGTAAATGAGAAGTGAGGTCCAGAGTCTATGACGCCTTCATGTTCTTTAGTGGCTAACAATATGTTCCAGTTCTTCCTAAATATATCACAAAATTGACTGACATCACTTGCATATGTAATGGGGACCTTGAGTTTCTAATCCCTGGATTCAGTTTCAGGGTTATCTCTTGTAGTTTGTTCTGAGGAGTAAGGTCTGCCCTTCCCTTGACGTTCTTGATATACTCCTTCTATGGTGGTGTCTATTTCTGTCTGGTTATATCCTCTGTCAAATAGTTCTCCTCTTAATACTTCCATAGACCTCTCCAACTCATCATTTTTACTATGTAATCTTGAGGCTCTCAGGAACTGCCCTTTCATAACATTTTTGCTAACATGTCTTGGGTGCATGCTGTTTATATTTAATATGAAATTCTTTCTACTTGGTTTTCTATACAGGCTAGTAGCCATCTGCCCCATTTCTGATTTCTTTCACTACAACATCAAGGAATTCTGTCTGTTCATTTGAGTACTTACAGGTAAATTTTAAAAATGGTGTCATACCCAGCATCTCTATTGACTTTTCCCATTGAAAAAACATGTCATCCACAAAATATACATACATACCACAGAACATATTTGCTAAATTAATTTCCCTGTAGTAAAAATGTTTCTTCCCATTGGACTAAAGTTAGGTTGGCGTAGCTGTTTGCACAAGCTGTGCCCATAGCTACGCCAACCTTTTGTAGGTAAAAATCTTCTTTAAAAATAAAAACATTATTGTCCAAAATTATTTCAAGCAGACTGCATAACAGATTCACTTTATCATTAGAGAAAGCACATTTAGAACATAGCAAGCTCCTAATGTTCTCTATTCCCCATTGATTTGGAATCACTGTGAAAAAGTGATGTAATATCTAAGGTTACAAGCAGATACTCTTTATCGAAATTGTCTTTCTATACAATGTTTGGAGAAAAGATTTTGTGTCTTTCAGTACTGTTTCACACTTTTCAAGCACTGGATGAAGATTATTCTCTACATATAATGACATGGCTTCTGTTGCCCAACCTCTACTAGACACTATGGGTCTCATAGGTGGACATATGATGTCTTTGTGTACCTTGGGAAGGCCATATATAACTGGAATGCTGGGAATTTCTACATTAAAATACTTAAATAAATCCTCTGTTATCAAATTTGTAATCATCAAGTAACACAGCAAAATAGCAATCCTGTCTGTAACATATTTTACTATATTTACTGAGATACAGGTATAAGTTTCATGGTCCTTCAGTAGTTTCATCATTTGCTGGATATAACATTCCTTATCCATAATCACAATTCCCCCTCCTTTAACTGCGGGTCTAATTTCCACTAAATGCATTTCCCTCAGGTCATATAGAGCATCATATTCTTCTTTACTCAAGGTATTAAAGACAGCTCTTCTATCTGAATTAAATGCTTCCCTTATTTGCTTCTCACATACTGACACATAGGCTTCTACCATAAAATGTAATTTAGGTACAAAGGTACTGTTTTTTTTAAATATTCACATTATCAGTCATCTGTCCTTTAAACATAGATTTGAAAGTTAAGTTGCAACCAAATAACTTAAGTTCTTTAAGAATGTCAACTAACTAAATGCAGACAAACCCCCAGGCATTAATGAAATTGTTTCTTTGAAACCATTTTTAAAGGCAAGAGCCTTAAATTCCCTTCTACATGATTCTATAGGCATTTACATTTGAACTTGCATACTATTTTTAACAGTTTTATGTCTATTTATGTTTTTTCTACTATTTTATATTAATTGAGTCTGATATAAATATGTAATTGTTGGTCTTCACTTTGAAAGTATATATATATATATATATATATATATATATATATATATATATAAAAATATATATCTGTGTATATATATATATATATATATATATATATATATGTGTGTGTGTGTGTGTGTGTGTATATATATATATATATATATATAAAATATATATATATATATATATATATATATATATATATATATATATATATATATATATATATATATATATATATATCAAGGAAGGCACTGGATGTTTTATTAAGTCTGATGAAGCGACCCGAAGGTCATGAAAGTGCTCATTTTGTCCTTGCAATAAAGAATTTTCCTTCTACTGTGGCAGTTCGACTTTTTATACATACTATTGGCTTTGAGGTGAAGACCAAACTGTTCATCTGGTACCTGTGTTTTTGTCTTTCTGTTTGGCATTCAATTTGTCTTTATGTGAGAATCTTGCCTCCAGTTTCAATGAATAACTACATCTCTCACATAAAGTATTTGTTTGTTTCAGGAGTAAGTGGTTGTCAGTATACATGAGACAATTGTTACATTGCCTCAGGATGCCCATGTCTTTCAGGCTGGCCAGAGAGATGATGGGAAACTGCCCGTTCATGATAGAAGGCACTTATTGTATGTTTTATTAGGGAAGAGAATGGGTTAATTTGAGAGGACTGTGCTGGTAGCGCTGAGACTACAAGAGGAACCTATACTTTGTGTAGGCTAAGGTTGATCCATAAGTCAGTACTGCTCAGTGCGCAAGTGAGTTGCTCCTAGAACAGCAGAAAAGCTTGGAAGTGTTTCACTGACAGCTGTTTAGAGAAAAACTGAGCTTCTACGCTTTTGAATCTATGCAAGGGCACTGCTAACTGCCACTGTGTGAAGAGCAGCACCACACAAATGTGAGGCTTAAATGTGAGCAAAGAGAAACAAGTTTTAAGCTAACTACCAATCAGGAAAGCACACAATAAGCCTTCCACCAGCAATCCCCAAATTAGGTTAGATCAACAAACTTCTGCCACAAGGGTGCAGAAAAACACCTTCTTAATGTAGAACAGCTGGTTTGGAGCCCAAGTACAAGACCATGCAAACTACTTACAACTAACAGATGCAATTTTATATGTTGCAATTAAGTACTTAAAGCAGCAGATGACAATACAGTTTTTTTTAAACTGCTCAAGTACAGTCACAGTATATGAGAAGTGCAAAAAGATACTTAGAGCCCTTTTGTATGCTTTCCATTTCAGATAGACCAGGTAAACACCTACTGCCACTAGGCGAATAATCCCAGTCCTGCTAATGTAAAATCACTGAGAGATTTGTTCTGGAATGGTATCTGCCAATATGGATGATGTGGACAGTCAAGATCCTTTATCTTCTAACACAGAAGGGGAAAGAATGTATCAAAATAACATGTACATAACATGCAAATATACATTCATGTTTACTGTTCCTTTGATTTTGCTTAAATGCATTTATTTTTCAATTTGTACAGCCACCCGGATTTGTGCATTTGATGTACTACTGGTTATGATTATGATTCCTTGTGTTGCAGGTAGCATTAGCACTTCACATGTGGTGTTATGTAATGGCATATGTGTATGCCTGCAGGCTATTCATATTCCCACAGGAGTTCAATTATATGTACATTTGACTAATGATACATGGCAGTGAGAGTGTGAAACACAAGTGCTCACACCCAAGTATGCCACTTCCTTTGTGTGAGTAGCATAAAATATATTTCTTATAAAAACACTTGAGTATTTTCTGTGTCCTGTATCTGAACTACACCAGCTACACCTGCACTTAGTTCAGGTAATGGATAAATTAGATGGTATGCCATGGGATGTCCCGTTCATCCTTGATTCAGCATGGCAACTCTGGGATCAAGGTGATAAAAGAAGCCCTAGCTAGAAAGCTCACTGTTAAGATTTTTGGATTGTTTTTTTTCACAAGGAAAGAGGATGTCCATAAATAGTTATTTCCAACTTGGTTATGTCTGGCTACAGTGATATAAGAGGAGCTTGAGAGATCATTAGGGGGTTACTTCAGCTGCTGAATATGGATGTTGTGTTCTGTACATGAGTGGTAGATGCTGTTAAGCATAAGGTTCTGATGGGGGAGGCAATTAAATAATACTATATGGGGATGGCTGTTACCAAAAGCTGGAAACTATATTTTAGCTTTTAAGGAACAGTATTCTTATCAGTCCTTTGGGCTGCCTGGGACAACTATGCATGACAAGAAAGTTGCACAAATATGTATGTGCTTCTACTCTCTCACACTGTGCCATTATTCAGGTTTTAAATATGACTATACCATCTACTCTAAATTTGCATCTGCCAGTTGTTTTCTGAGATAAAATCTAATGGAAGAGGGACTGGATCAACTAGCACAATGGAATTAAAGCTAGTGTGTGCAAGACATCATGACCTTGTAGCTTATCAGTACTGTCCAACAAATATCAGAGAGGATTTTTTTCAGTGACACTGCTGTAGGGCACATGCTGAGGACATATTTTGCAAAGTTTCCAGAGTTGTTGAGAAATGTAGATCAGGAAACATATACATATGCTGGCACAGGTTCCAGTTATAACAGAGGTTGTACAAATGATACAGCAGCACTACTGTCCAAGGTGTTTAGGGCAAATACATTCTATGACATTTGTAAATATAGGATACCACCAGCTAGAAACCACAGTATACCACTAAGAGCTCCAAGAAGAAAATGTACATTAACCACTGTCCATTGTATACTTTGTCAATATTCTGCAGGTCCTCAGATGAATTTATTTATTTGTTTATTGACATTTGTTATCCGGGTTTGTCCAACTGGGCTTGTGGTCCATTTTCAGTGGAAAGCCGAGGAGAAAAACTCCAGTAATACATTTTAAAACAAGTACAATTTTAAACAATATTGATATAATAGCAGTTATAGCAAAACAATTCGCATATGTTGGGATACATGCATAAAGTTAAAGTTGCGTTAAAAAGAAGCTAAGTAACAATTTTACACTGATATGGTTCAATAGGTCAACAATGAACATTTTTTGTTTGTATAAAATTGTGCAAATGCATAGTAGACACATTGGAAAGAGAGGTGTAATGAGGTACTAAGTATGGTCCTTTTGAGGGTACATAAAGGGAAGGAAGACTAGGTAGGGTCATGGCAAGGGCAGGTTCTGGAATTGAGAAAATAAGCTTTTAGTTCATTTTTAAAGTGTGAGGTGTGGGAGATTGAACATAAGTCAAGGGGAAGTTTGTTCCAAGCATGGGCAAGGGAGTGTTTGTAGAGTAGTTTGCCTACTGACCTTTTTGGGTTGTAGATATCAAGTAATTGTTGGTTAGAAGTATGGAGGGTCTGGGATGGGATGTAGATAGAGACTAAGGAAGACAGAGATGGACAGAAGGAGGGTTTTTAAATAATAGAGTGTAGCATATGAAATTGATAAGACAGCAGAAACTGGGGAAGTTCAAGCCATTGAAGAGAGTTTAAAGAACTGCAGTGGCGTGAGTTGTATGGGGAGTTAGTAATGAATCTGGCTATTTTATGGTAAGTCTGTTGCAGTTTGTTTAGAGTGGCGGCCTGGATATTGGTAAAGAACTGGGGCGGCATATAAGAGGGAAGGGAGGAGGAGTGCCTGGCCCAGGGTAAGTCTAGATTCAGGGGTTAGGAATTTTTTGTTCCGATATAGCAGACCTAGTTTCTGGTTTGTTTTTTTTACACACTGGAGTATGTGTAGGTTGAACTTGAGTTTGTCATCGATAATGACCCCTAGGAGTTTTGTGTGGGTGTCAGGTTGGATATTTGTATTGTTAGAAGATGTAATAAAAAAGGAGGTTTTGTGATGAGAAAGAGAACGGGGAAGGAAAAGTAAGAGTTTGGTCTTTTTGGGATTTAGGATCAATAGGTTGTGAGAGAGCCATTGTTCAGTGGATAGTAGGGCCTATTGGGTCAGGGAGTGTAGTTCAGGAATGTTATTTGAGATGGATATAAGTGTGGAGTCGTCGGCATACTGAATAAGGGAGGATTCTTTACATGAGGTGTCATTGTCATTGTCATGTTAGAATTGCCAGCAAGATGCCTTATTCATTATGTCTACTGCTGTGGCATGGCCACCTGACCGCACAGTAGATAGATGACCATCTCTGCTGTGTCTTCTTTCTTCAGCCACACTTTGGACAACATCTCCTGACTTGCCTTTTGCTGCTCTTTTTGCCATATATTTGGAGGCAATGAGAACAACACATGTACAAGAACAGGACAAACCTGTGTAGCAGCTTACGTGAAAAGAAACATACATGGGTGCTTGCATGCATGCACACCTGCACACACTCTTACAGATGTGCACATGCATCTATACCACATTGCATCATCATGCAAGGCATAATATTGCAAGCTCATTTGTCAGCCTTGTCTCCTCGACTGAGGACAGGCATATTGATGTTTGAGATGTGA
>NC_056726.1:968996442-969038120 GCF_019279795.1 Protopterus annectens
CTGGCTACCTTGAAAGATGACCCAGAGAAGATACTGCATGCTCCAATGTGTAATTTATTCTATCCAATGAAGCACATGTACGGGTCGTGCACTCCCACAAGTTAGCATGCATAGCTGGATCACCCTCACAACCTTTGCTGAAGTAATGGTATAACCTGCCTGTGCCTCTGCAATGGCCCCACACATATACTGAGTATCAGACACTGACACACAATCTCAGAGGGAGGGTGGTAACCATACCTCCTGTGAGCAGTGGTACCAGCTCCCCTTGTGTTGACCTTCCTGCACACAATGGCTAGGGGCTGATTCAGACATCTGTCTACTGGAGGCTACCACACTTTCCTGATCTAAAGTGTCCCCATCATCCCGTCCACTGTCAGATGGTAATATGTCCTAGGTATGTGCAAGCATAGATACTTTGTCCATACTCTGAGGAGGCGATGTGAGGGTCACACTCCTTGTATGCAGTACATACTCTTCATCCCTTGACTGTGTCAGCTCATCCCCATCATTATTATCAGAAGTAACAAATCCTCCAACATCAGACTGGAGTAGTTCCAGAGTGTTGCTGCCAGAGAATAATTCACCTGTGAATACACCACAACTAAAACAAAACATATCCAGTGTAAGTATGACCAGCACAAAGCTACACATGCAACTGATATTACAACTATAAAAATATAATATCGGTTTATAAACCTCCCTATACTTTGTGCAGATGTATGTTACACCTGGATGTCAGATGTACCTATATTCCAGAAATGAGACAGGTATTATAAACTGTAATGTAACTAAGAGATAAAATGGGGAAGGTAGTAATAGTAGGACCACATACTTAGGGAATTATCAGTTGAAATTCTTTGAAGTCTTTACAGCTCCGTCTGACATCCATCCCACTCTGTGGAACTCTGTGGAGGTAATACTGCTTTTAAGTGAGGACAGGAACTCCTCCATCTCCATAATGGGTAGTTCTCTCAGAAGGGCATGTGAGAGTCACACTCCCTGTGCAAAATTGTGTCACCCTCCATTCCTTGTCATATGAGAAAACATATCACAATTAGGATCCTGAATACCCACATCATTAGCATTGTTGAAAACTTCCAGCCTAAAACAGGGAAGGGCTGGTTGGTGGAATGCTCTGCAAGGATACATCTACCAAGGAGACAGAAGACCTCTAGTATCACCTTATTTTCAGCCTCTGCAAACTTTGGCTTGCATGCAGATGCTTTCCTTACCTGTTTCTTAGGCATATCTCTGTTGGTATGGAAAAACACTGGAATGAACAGCTGTGGTCCTACACGAGTCTTAAAAATCCTAAAATTAATACTATACTATAGGTCACCTGCTACACTTTAGTTGGGCCTCAGACTAAGATGCATGTATCCACAAAATAGTCTTTGCCTGAATTTCTGGCTATTGTGTCCAAAACACTATCCCCCCAAAATGCCAGCACATGAGTGCAAGTTAGCAAGCATGCAGCTTAACAAGCACATGGTTACTAGACACATCCTTTTTACAAATTATACTCTAAGCACATGTGTAAATTATAATATTACTGTAGTGACTATAACCTACTGTAACATGCCTACATGGCACTACAGCCAGTATACTTGCAATGTGCACTTTCAGAGAGCTTTAGCCAATACATGAAGATACACTGAAAAATTAACACTTCTTGGTTTTACAGTAAATAGCGCACAAAATGTTACCCTTGTACAAAGTAGTAGGAGTAAAAAGCACCACATAACCTATGTGAGGAGATAAATCTTCTGTAGTGATAATTCTTTGCGGTAATATACAGAACTGAAACACATGTTTTTGCACTATCAGGATCTGTGCTTTCCATCCCACTTATATCAAGTAGATTACTCCCTCTAGGCAGGGTGATTATGCATATTAGGGTTCATCTCAATATTGTTTCTGAATCGTTCAATTTCCATGGTGCACTAAACTGATAAACATCATACTGACTTCTACACAATGCCATGCACATGCCTGAGCACCTGAGGTGTACTCTACTTATGTGTGAGAAGCCAATATTATAGGGGTAGGAAAATTGCCACATTCATGCCTTGTTAGTGTAGCTCTTAATAAGGAATGATCCTCAATTTAATTTGTAAAGAGCTTTATTCCTCACATTGAAAGGTTCTGTCCCACATTCAAGTGCAGCAATGCTTTTAACCGATATCCATGGTAAATAACACTAGATAATATTAAATCATCAAAAGGACATTTACAAAATGACACATTAACCATGCTGTGAGATTCCTAATTGAAGTTGTTGGCAAGCTGTTAGTAAGTGCTCAACGTTTTGACTATTTGGTCATTGCTATTGAGAAGTGGGGTGCTCCAAAGTCTACAGTTGGAAGGTTGAGAGTAAAGGTCATGCTATTTTTAATCACGTAAAGATGGAGTCACTATTGAGCATTTATTTTTAGCAGCAAACAGAGATATGGAGGACTGCCATATATTCATACCTTAAAAAAGCCATTGGAAGAATAATACTGCAGCAATTATATTACATTATGTTGCTATCCAATGTGCCAATGAGGTGCCCATTGGTCCCTGTTTTTACATGAAGGCTGAGACACATGAGGACTGTTTTGGGTGCCAGTTATTTGCCATGTTTTTCCTGAGATCTTTGAAGGCAAGACACGTATGGCTGGAGAAGGTGAGGGTAGTGCTGTTTTTAAATTGCAGAGGTGGGGTGAGGTAAAGTCCAAGATTTGTATGAATACTCTCCATAAGCAGTACAGGTGGAGGCTCCTGTGGGACGGCTATACCAGGTCACAGTATAAGGCTGATGCCTGGAATAGGTTGGCAAATAGTGTCACCCAATCTACTGGCATTTCACTCATGGGAGAACAGTGCCATAACCACTATAGTGACTTGAGAACAGTGCCATCACCTCTATAGTGACTTGAGTCAATGCAAGGCTCACCTTCTTTGCTGATAGGAGGCTGAAATCATAGCATGATCACTACCTCAGTACTGCAAGTATACATCCTTTCACTTACCAAATATCCTGTTAATGCATGCCAACATACAGTCTTTCTTTATGGCCTTCTTATATGTCCATCCTCTGCAAAGATCGAAAGGAACAGGGTGATGCATAGGAGCAGACTAGAGCAGGAGTATGTATACCTGCTGTGTTGAAAGATATGTCAACATTTGTAAGCATTAAAAGTAATTTTGTATTACATTTATATAGCAGTATCACATTTGTCATACTGGAATTAGTATGACTGCGCAATGTTAGAAGTGTGCTTTTGCATGTTACTACCTGTATAGGTAGATATGGTAAGTGTATGCACACTGAGATTGTTAGGATTGCTGAAGTTTCAGTTCCCCTAAAAAAAATTATGTTGTCATATAGTACATTTATGTGTCATCCCAGATATATGACGGCATCACTACAAGTTCCATATATGTACTTTGCATACTTATTATTTGTGTAAGCATTTCACAATGTACAGCAAACATGTCTGTCTTTTGTGCTTGAAATATTTATTGTGAGATCAGCATGTTTCTTATGTATATTTACAATTCTTTTTTGTCAAAACTGAAATTGCATCCCTGGCTACAAGCATAGGTATGCTTTCCTGATAATTATCTCCTGCAGTTAGTATGATCTGTGTCAGACTGCATGTGACAATGGCTTTTGGTCTAGTCCCTCCGCCCAGTGTAGTACTTGGACAAATAGATTGATGACATACTTGTGCAATGTCGTAATACTGCAGGTTTATTTTGATTCTCTGTTTATCACCTTAGTTAAGAATGTAATTACAATTGCTTTTGTATGTCTCTTTCCCCACTTTCTTTGTCACTATCCTAATACTGACATTTTTCTCTCCATTTCTCCTATTGTTATATGAAGCAGCACAGCACCCTGGACTGACCACACTGGCATGGCCTGTTATCCCCCAAAATGTACCAGCAGCAGGGTCACCACCTCCACCAGAGGCACCCAACATATCTGAGTACCAGCCTGCCAGAGATGCCTCCAAACCTCCTGCCCTACATGCACCAGCTGTATCAGGTAGCTCTGAACTGGACAGTAGTACATTGATACCCATCACTAGCAGTACAAGTGAAGGTGACACTTTGTCACCCATCAGGAGCTGGAAGAGCTTATGGGGGAGATACTAGACAATTGGTTGGATGCTTATGTTTGCCATATAGAGGCCATGTTCCATTGACTAGTTGGATTGTATCTCTGCATGGTGCTGTCTTCGGCTTCGGAGGCAGGACCCAGTGGTGAAAGCTCACAGAGTGACACGTAAGCTCACATTGAGTCTAGGCTGCAAGTGACTGCATCTCTGAATGCCCACTCCTATTCCCTAATGTGGTGTTTCCCCTCCCTTTTGGGTCTTTACCCACTCCTGTATGTTATACAATCCTCCCTGGACCATTATCTTCAATCTATTTGTCAAATATCTCCTTCACCATTGTATTCTCCTGTCATTGTGTTACCCCAAACCCTGTCAGTAATGTCTGTCTTTATCTATGACCTACCTCCTTCTTACCCACCTCTTATTTCCCTGAATGCATTCCTCAACTTACCCTTCTTAAAAAGTCTACTTCCATCCACATATCTATGAAATTGTTACACCTAAAAAGTGTCGTTGACTGACAGATTAATGATAATTACTGTCAAAAAATGATTACAAATGTTGTTAGTCACCAGAATTATTGAGCTAAGAAGTTGAGAGGTTTGCTCCTGTCCCACCTCCACCCTATTCAGTCTTTATTTACTCATCTTGTATTCTATGCTCTGTGTACTTTCCCTTTTCATCTTTGCCCTGTACTCCCATTTCCGAGGTTTAATCAGTCAAAACACACCACATACATGCCCAAAAAGGGCTTCTATATTAAAATCATCTTTCTGTGGTCATATGTTGAGCAACAGTTTGTAGAAAGCAACATTAATGCCAGTATACAATCACAAAGAAACAACACTTTTCGATGTATGTCAAAAATGAAGAACAATCCTTGACATGGGCAAAGGATATCAGACCACTCAACCGTATCCAGTTCCTCGGCAAATACCGACTTTGCGAGCAAATTATTGGGGTATCACGAATTTCCAAACGGCCCCTTTAATTTCCGAATTTCCTGTTTTTTTTTTTTTTTTTTTATATACTCATCCTGACGTCATCACGTGCAGGACGTGCATGACGTCTGCTTCTGTACACCGGTGCGCAGCACATTTTTCTTCCCCGTCTCGGCTCCTCCGCACTTCAGGTAAAAAAAGAAAGAAGGCAAACTGCAGCTTTATTTTATTTATTTATTCATTCACTCACTTAACGGCTGTAAGCTTAGCTTTAGCAGCTTGTTGTGATTACTTTTAGCGGCTACAAAAAAAAATGTATGTGTTGTGTGTCACTCGTGTGCTTATTTACTTAACGGCTGCAGGCTTAGCTTTGTCAGCTTCTATGTAAAATGTGATTACTTTTGGCACTGGCAGGCAGCTACTAAGACGTACATGATGTCGTGTGCTTATTTTATTTATTTAATGACTGTAGGCTTAGCTTTAGCTGCAACTTTTTCTATTTAAAATGTGAACTGATTACTTTTGGCGGCTATAAAAGTACGTACTTAACGGCTTCAGGCTTAGCTTTATAAGCAGCTTCTATTTAAAATGTGATACTTTCGGTGACTACAAACATACTTAAGGTGTGGTGTGTGCTTGTGCATGTTAAACTTTCTGCTCTTTGCAGGTATGTTTATCCATTTGATTTTGATTCTTTCATGAACTCAAAGACCATTGAATTGAAAGTTGTAATAGACGTGAACTGAAGACTAGAAAGAGTTCAAGATGGTTTTATACCGATTCTAATTTAAGGTTGACAGCTGAAGGGGTACATCAGAAACTGACATTTAAATTACAGCTATCACATCACTAAGCTTTGATTGTGCTACTTTGCATTAGTGAAACAGATACTCTGCAATGTTTTTTTTCTTTACACATTGTGTGCTTTCTTGTTAAGGTTCCTTACTGTGGGTCTAGATTATGCTTTTTGCATGAAAACAAGGAGTAGAGTTCTAATTTTTGTACTGCTATTTAGCATTCTTCTGTTGGAGATTGGAGTTTGGAAAATAAATGTAATGTAATAAAATTAGTTATCAAAGATAGAACCCTAGGTGAGGAGTGACTGGATAAGGATAGGCTGAAAACAAACCTCTTTCTATTATTTTCTATTATTTACATTTTTTGTGTGAGTCCGATGGTTCAGCTATTTGATGGTTTTATAAAAGGATTATCTCTGGCCTGGAACAGTATATTTTATTTATTTTAGTACCAGTGAAGGTCATATACAGCTAATTAAAGCTATGCATGGTCAAATATGCATTGCCCAGATTTTTTGTGTTATGTTTGGTCTGTTCCTCATAAATCTTTGGTTTTCTTTTTTTTTTTTTTTTTTTTTTTCAAACAAGTTTATTGTTTTAACATAGTAAACAGATAGTTCCAACTTACTGAATCAAATGCTGAACCTTTTATTCATGTTTGTGGTTATAAACCCTTTTTTTCTCCCTTAGGTTCCATGTTGTTGTTGTTATGGTTAATCTTGTATGTTTGTGGTTATAAACTCCCTTTATTTTATCTTTAGGTTCCATGTTAATGTTGTTATGGGTTAATCTGTGAAAGTGATTTCGATATGGTTTTTGTTTATTCATCTTTTTTTTTTTTTTTTAAGTCTATGTAAGTATTTGCTTATTATGAAAAATAAAAAACTGTTGTTTTCTAAAGTTATTTTTAACTTTATGAGTTAAAATGTCCATAATATTTTCTTTATTATTATGCTTATAAGAGTCCAGTTTACTTTGAATATCTAACAATTCCTTATCCCAAGATTTCCTTTTGTTATTATACCATCTGAAGGTCTCCGGGGCCAAAATCATTAAATAATAAGTTAAGGGATGCGTACTTTTACTTAAACGGTGGCTACAAATGTTGGTGTTATAGTTTGTTTACTTAATGGCTGCAGAGTGCAGACTTAGCTTAACTTTTACTTAACAGCAAGAGAAATGTACGTGTGCATGCGTACAGGCTTGCAGCAGCTTCTTTTATTTCCAGCGTGTGCTTAATATTTGTGATTATTAGCAGAGCACAGAAACAACTTATTTTATTTATTTACTCCTTAGCTGTGTGTGCTTAATGTTTGTGATGCAGCTTCTTTTATTTATTTACTCCTTAGCTGTGTGTGCTTAATGTTTGTGATGCAGCTTCTTTTATTTACCTACGTAGCTGCAGAGAATATGTAGAAGAAACAATTAAATATTAAGTTGTTTGACAGCAGCAATTTCTACATTAGATATAGATCTTAACAGATCTCTTGAATGTGGAATTATTTAGATGACTTTTACTTCAGCAGCGATTGTGCATATTTACTGATACTGGTGGATTGTAGAAGTTTGAGTAGACTTTTATGATGGAAATGTTCTGAATTGGGCAGTTTTGTCATTATTGGTTCATGCATTTTGTTTCATTGTTTACTGGAAAAATGTTCAAAACAAATTTAAAATGTGCTCTAACAAGTGTGCTGCATTATACAAGGAATGTAATTTAATACAATCAGGAAGGTGTATCGAAGAACACATGCATGTTTCGTGTGCATGGGGCCTATGATTTGAAAACAGTCCAAAAGTAATCTTTATCCGCCACTGGCCAGATGCATTTTCTTTGAATGTGAGTTTCAATGCTGTTTTAATGAATGTGAGTTTCAAGGGCAGAGAAGTTTTAATGCTACGTTTATTTTTATTGTGAGACAATATTGCTTTGTTTAGCAGATGTCTATATTAGTATTTGTGCATTGTGCTATAAAATGTTAAAATCCAAATAATCAATGTAGAAGTAAAGCAGTATGCACATTAATGTTTATGGTAAATTTATTTATTTTATTTATTTAAATTTGTTGACCGGGAGTGTCCGACTGGACGTAGGTCCATTTTCAGCGGAGGCCCGGGGAGAAAAGCTCCACAGTAAAATAAACAGACAGTAGTTACATTGGATTACATAGCAATTAACAATTTAACATAGCAATTACTTACAACATATTTACAGATGAACATAGTACATCAGTAGACAACTAGAATTTTTATCTGTGAAGTACATAACAGACATTAACAAATGTTACAATGAGAAGTTCCTGCTGTATGATAAGTACTAGGTTTATGAACATCTGAACTTGCTATAATCAAGGTAGTTAGTGGAGTGGAAAGAAAGGTAGTGGTTGGATGGGGTGGATGATATTAGAGTGTGAGTTGCAAAGGCATAGCCAGCATGTTTTTAGGTGTGCTTTTAGTAAAGTTTTGAAGTGGGTGCATGATGGTACGGAGGTAATTGTGGGTGGGAGTGAGTTCCATAATTTGGCTATGGCGCAAGAGAATAGTGCTTCACCAGCAGAGTTATTGGCTTTAGTGATCTGCAAGTGATTTTTGTTGCTGGATCTTAGTGGTCTGGTGGTGCGATAGGGTTGGAGTAGATTCTGGAGGGATGGGACATTTAGTGGATGGTTTACTAGTTTGTGGGCGAGTGAGACTTGATACCACTGAAGGAGGTGAGGGAGTTCAAGCCAGCCCAGTTCAGCAAGTGAGAGACAGTGGTGACTACGGTAGGATGCCCCTGTGGCGATTTTGCTGTATCAGGTCTCTAGCTTGTTTAGATCACATTGCCTTAGGTTGGTATATATTGGAGAGGCATAAAGTAGGGTGGAGATAAGGTGAGAATTGCTATTGAAATCTTTGCTGCTTTGGTGAGAAATTGCTTATTTCTGTATAACGCTCCTAGTTTTTTGTGGACTTTTTTATGGTCATAGATATGTGAATGTCAAATTTTAGTTTGTCTATTTCCACTCCTAGCAATTTGGTGTGTTCAGTTGGGTATATAGTGGTGTTGTCTTTTGCTGTGATGTTAAAGTGAGAGTTATTTTGAGTATGTTTGGTGGGTTGGAAGATGAGTAGTTTAGTTTTGTTTGGGTTGAGTATTAATTGGGCATTGGCTTCCTGTGTGACTTTTTGCAGTTTGGGTAGGGACTGGGCTGAGCAGATGATGGTAGAGTCATCTGCATATTGTATGAGTGTGCCATGTTTGGTGGCAGAGGCTAGATTATTGGTGTAAACAGAGAAGAGTAAGGGTCCAAGGATGGATCCTTGGGGAACCCCTATGGAGACAGGTAGTTGGGGAGATATGTCATTCTGCCATACAACGGATTGTTGGCGGTCAGACAGGTAACTCTGAAACCAGTTGGTGACTGATTGTGAGAAGGATAGGTTATTGAGGACAGAGATAAGTTGTTTGTGTGGGACCATGTCAAATGCGAAAGTAGCAGAGGAGAGAGAGCCATTGTTTTTATGCTGAAGGATAGTGTTAGTAAAGGAGAGTAAGGCAGTGGTGGTGCTATGGTTTGGTCGGAAACCATGCTGAGTACTGGAAAGGAGGTTGTTAGTAAGGAGGTAGTCTGAGACCTGAGAGTGTATCATCTCTCTAGTATTTTGGAGAGTGTAGAGAGAATAGCTATGGGGCGGTAATTGGTTAGTTCTGCAGTGGGTCCGTCTTTGTGGAGGGGAATTATATGTGATACTTTCCACAGTGTGGGAATGTAACTTTCTGACAGAGATCAGTTAATCAAGATGGATACTGGGTAGGCCAGAGCATCAGCTGCGATTTGTAGGTATTCACTTGGGAGGTTGTCTGCTGCTAATTTGGTGGGTTTAAGTTTAGTTAAGAATTTTTTTATGTTGGAGGTAGCAGGAGGTAAATGGGGCAAAATAGCCAGGTAATGGGACATTGGAATGGCCGCAGGGGGACTCTAGTACCATATTTTGGTTGTTTTGTTCATCGGTTTGCATTTGAAAGTTGATATTCCACAATTCCATTGGAGTGGGCAGGGTTACATAATTATGTATGCTAATTTTATGTTTATCAGTGTACAGATTTGTACCCATTTTTCATGGGCCTTGTCTAGATTTTTGACGCTTCCAGGTTGAGAAGTATAATCTGCACCAGTTGTACAACTGAGCTGAGCTTCAGTGTGTTACCAAGCAGTTTTGAAATAAATTAATGTTATCACCTTCCCTGTAACAGCTTCTATGGCTCTAAGCATTCACGATGTGATGAGTCTCTTCTCACTGCACCACTGGATGCAGGGTTCAAATACCCTGATTGAGGAATATGTTTAACAATGTTATGTTTTCATCACTGAACTGTATTCTACTCCTCTAATTTTTTTTTTTACTCCTTTCCTCAGAGTGCTTTAGTAGAATGCCTGGCTAATGTTTTGGTTCAGGGAATATGATTGCCACAGGCATGAATTCAAATCCATTCAGTTGTAGGTCATTTTTCTTTCTGAAACTTGTTTTACAGACACCTTCTTTATGAATGATTCTGTAGCATACTTGGCTATTGCTTTTGGAGAATGAGACATATGCTCTGTTATCCTGAAACATGTTTTACTGATACCTTTCCTATATATGATCTTTCCTATATATGATTCTGTAGCATACTTGGTTATTGCTATGTATTGAAGAACATGAGTTAAACAGGCATATTTATTTTGTTTTCCTGTCATGTGTACTTTTCCCAGGAAGTAAAACATCCCAGTCATCATTGTGTACTAAGTATCCGGGACTTTGGCATCGTCTAACAAAATGTATATATGAAGTCATCTAGCATTGTTGAACTAAGGAGCTGAGAGGTATGCTCCTATCAAACCTCCATCCTTCCTGCTCATTCCTTATTAGTTCACTTGGTTTTATACTCCCGTTTCCAGCTTTCAACCTGGTCCAAAAAGTATAAAACCCAACGCACACATACCCGCAAAGGGCTTATAAAACAACTGTTGGCTTAAAGCAACATCAGTGGTCATATATAACCATAGAGAACTGACACTTCTCATCCTATGGTAAAAATGAAAAATTCTTGGAACCTGCTTTGATCTTGTCATCGGTTGTTCAAATGAGCTAAACTTGATTATGCATCAGCAGGAAAAAGTACAATACAGTTAAGCAAATGGCTTTATTCAAGCTGTTCTATTGGCTCAATATACTTGTGAAATGATTTTTGGGCGGCCACGGTGGTGCAGCAGTTAGCGTTGCTGCCTCACAGCAAGAGGTTCTCCGGTTCGATTCTCGGCTGGGGTGCCTTCTGTGCAGAGTCTGCATGTCCTCCCTGTGGTCGCATGGGTTTCCTCCGAGTGCTCCGATTTCCTCCCACATCCCAAAGACATGCAGTAGGTGGACTGGACACTCTAAATTGGCCCTAGGTGTGTGTGTGCGCGCATGTGTGTGCCTTCTGTGGAAGGTTGGGCGCCGGGTGGCAACTCAACACCATAAAATTCCACTGCTAATCATAAGCGGATAGATGATCCGCTGTGGCGACCCCTGACCGGGAAAAAGCCGAAAGAAGAAGACTACTTGTGAAATGATTTTTATTGTGTCAATGTACAGGATGTGGTGTTCGACTCCCATGGGGGTCTGTGCTGTTTTACACGGTTTGGTATCTACTTTGCCAAATTTGAAACATATTTCCTGACGTGTCATTTTACTTGACCCCTTGCAATCTGACAGCTTCAGTGACTCCCCTTGCTAATGCACTGCAATGGAGAATGTGACTGAAAGCCTTGATTCCAATCCCTTTAATCCTTTTTTTTTTATTATTCTCCTGTTGTGCTACATTTCCCTGATAGGTGTGCTTTGACTCCATGGTAGTCTGCTTCAGTGACTTCCCTTGCTAATGCACTGCTATGTATCATATCAATATGAAAGGCATGGGTTCAAATTTATTTATTTTCACATTTGTTGACGAGGTTAGTCTGATTGGGCAGAAGCCCTTTCTCAGCAGAGAACCGGGGAGAAAAGCCCCAGAAACATTAATTAGATTGTAACAACAATTGTATGAATTGAGAATAAGCAGAAATGATATAGTTAATTACAATCAGTTTTGAAGAGGAAAAAGAATACAAAATATATTACAGACACGGATAAATATGACCTCACCTTGAGGCAAAAACTTAAAACTGTTGGCACACAGTGCATATTTTACTGTGAGATTTAGTATCCCAGTCCATATATTGCAGTGAGTTTTAGTATCCCAGTCCATATATTGCAGTGAGTTTTAGTATCCCAGTCCATATATTGCAGTGAGTTTTAGTATCCCAGTCCATATATTGCAGTGAGTTTTAGTATCCCAGTCCATATATTGCAGTGAGTTTTAGTATCCCAGTCCATATATTGCAGTGAGTTTTAGTATCCCAGTACATATTTTACAGTGAGTTTTAATATCCCAGTTCATATATTGCAGTGAGTTTTAGTATCCCAGTACATAAACTGCAGTGAGTTTTAGTATCCCAGTACATATTTTACAGTGAGTTTTAGTATCCCAATTCATATATTGCAGTGAGTTTTAGTATCCCTGTACATGTATTGCAGTGACTTTTAGTATCCCAGTACATATTTTACAGTGAGTTTTAGTATCCCAGTACATATATTGCAGTGGGTTTTAGTATCCCATACAAGGAGGTGGGTAAGGAAAAAGGAGAATAAAAAGCAGTAGTGGATGAATAGTTACAGAGATTTATGTGACAACATGGAAAAACTTGTTCGTAGCAGTTGTGAAAGGAAAGGATGGAGGGATGTTGTTTTATGCTCCCACCTCCATCCTGCTCAATCCTTATCTATTTGCTTTCTGTTGTCCTGTCTGCTTTGCTTCCCTTTTTGCCTCTGTTCTGTACCCTTTCTAACCTTTAATCATATCAAAAATACATTATCATACCACATTCATACCCCAAAAGGTCTTATAAAAGAATAAAAAAATCATCTTTCTCTATTCATATGTTGTGCTACATTTGACAGAGATCAGCTTCAATGCCCATATATAACCACTGAGAAATACTTCTTGTCCGATCGCAAAATAGAGAAAAATCATTTCAATGCACTAAGATCTTGGAATCAGTCTCAAAAGTGAGCTGAATGTCAATGGGCATCACTAAGCATTATTGAAATATGGTGATGTTAATAGTAGTCATGAAGTGATGTGTACATTGTCAATACACTGCATGGATGGTTTTTATCCCCTGATGGTTATATGTTGTTTAGCAATGGTACTTTTTTAGGCTTCAACACTGTTCTAACATTCCCTTGAAATGTTTATTTTCTGTCAGCTTTACTGTAAGTTTTTCTATGGTTTCACTTGCAAACACTGTGATCTAGAAAATATCAGGTAAACAGGGGTTCGTATCCTCTGACGCCTACCTTATAGCAAACTGAACATTCTAAAAGCAGTCTATAAAACAATCATATACTTATTAGTTTCATAAACAAATCAGTTACAATGCAAATATGAAATAAGGGTAAAGATAGTATGCATATGTAACAGTTTGACAGTGATACATACATTGGCAGTACACTAAGGTTAGGGTTTTAATCACCTGTTGGGTATATATTGTTTTTGCAATATGTAGCTCTCAGCCATCAACACTGATTTAATGTTGTTGTGTCTTTCGGCTTTTCCCGGTTAGGGGTCGCCACAGCAGAACTGCAGTCCGCTAATGATTGGCAGATTTTTACGTGCCGAGTTTCCGGCCCTGACGCACAACCTTCAACGAAGGTACGCCCATTCACGCATGTCTCCACACAGAAGACGCTCTAGCTGAGAATCGAATGGGACAACGTCTTGTTGTGAGTTGACAACGCTACCGCAGCACCACCACCGCAGCATCAACACTGTTTTAATATTCCACTGAAATTTATTTTTCAGAAATCTTTCCACTGAGTGCTTCTGCGGAATGCACCGTTATTATGCTGGTCTAGAGAATCAGTCAGGAATGTATTCAGGTGTACGTTTCTTTTCTTGCATAGGTTGCCTTGTCCTGAAATGTATTTTTCATAAATCTTTTATCCAAGTACTTCCTTGGCATGCCATGTTAGTGCACTAGACTAGAGAATATCAGTCATGAGGGCATGGGCTCAGATCCATTCAGGTGTTTGGCTGTTGTCTTACAATCATGACTAGCATTAAGTTGTAAATTATGTCAGGGTGGTTGAAACTTTTGTAAAAAATTTTTATATGGATTCATGTACGTTTGTTGAGCTGAGACATTGAGAAATATGGGTCTCTATCCACCTCCCTCTCGCTCATTCCTTGGTTGAGCACCCTGTGTTGTACCCTCTTCTTTTTTCCTTTTTAACCACTGTTCTCTGCCTCCATTTCCAAACTATGAAATGGTTGCATCATAGACACAGTGCACACATTCTGATAAACTGCTTATAAATGCAAAAAAAAAATCATCATTCTACAGTCATACTTTGCATTACAGTTGCCAGAAAACACCATTGATGACCATCTATAACCACAATGAAATTCCACTCCATGTCCTGTGGCAACAGTAGTCTAAAATACAGCATAAAAAATGTACAGTTAATGCCTTTATTCTAACTCTTTCAATGTCTCACTGAATGTTCAGTATTTTTGATGAAGTAAAGTCTGGAAAATATAACAGGGGTTCAAAAATAAGCAACCGCATACATCGGTTCATAGGTAGGTACTAGGCTATCGGCCTTGGGGCCTATACAAGCCCAGTGAAAAAGGTGCCCTGTCTTTTGCTACCCAAGAAATTTTTTTTCCTGTGCCACTGTCGAGCAGAGCCAAAGAGGTGATCCCCGGGGTGAATTTCCTATTTTCCATCCAATCATCAAGAGTTTTTCTTTGGAATAAACTACCTATCTATATCAAACAAGAGTATGGGAAGTCTCTGGGACAGGAATCTATCCCTCCGGCATGTTGTTTATTGTGATGGCAAGGTTTAGGTCCCTAGAGCGTTGTATGTTAGGCAGAGATCACCTCTGGGTAGGTGATATGCGACAGAGTACAGCTGGAGTTTTTTGAGATGGTCTGCGAAGGGCATCTGTTTGAGGCTGGTAATCCTCTTTGTGAGGTATTTCTGCAGCCTTTCCAGTTGTTGTAGAGGTCTTGTGAGGTACATACCAAAAGGAGCGTTGTACTCTATAATGGGTCTAATGAGTGATGAGTAGAGGGGAACAATGACCTCTTTCTTTCTGGATGAGAAACCTTTTGTGATGTGGTGTACCACGTAGAAGGATTTCCTGACTACTGTCTATCAAACACTGCGTGGTGTACATTCGAAGTTGGAAAAAGATTCAGTACTGCTCTCTGAATCTGAGAAATTGAGCATACATTATGAATATTCGCGAGGACACCTCCATAAAGACTTATTACATATTCGTATACGTCACCGGGTGTTGGATAGTGGATGAGCCTTGCTATTATCCTTGTAGGGTACTAGGGTAGAATAACGCCAGCCGGTAGAGTATACCAAGCATTGTACTCCATAAAACCTCTTGCTGTTATACGGTACCCTCCTTGCTTGTGTGTCTGACGTGAAATCTTAACTCAAATATAAAGACTCTACACCAACACCCCCAAACTGCTTTTTTATTTGCCAGATGATGTCACGAACCAAGAAACTGACTCCTTTTACTCCACTTTTCTGCGGCATACAATAGCCTAAAAATGCCCTAAGACCAACCGCACGTGAAACGAAAACTCTCATTTGTGGCATAATATTTTGCCTCGTTCCCCGTAAAAAATACTTTTCTGGAAAGCTACGCATTACTACATTCACTTAGTAATGCCAGATATTGAGAAACAGTATGCTGCTGTAAAACTGTTCCGTTAACTTTTTTGAAGAAATTACAGACATATTAAATGCTCTTGAGTTTAACTCTAGATCATGAATTATTAAGAAAAGCATCTAAACGTGAAGGATGCACCTCTTCATGCAAAACCAAACATCACCGATATCGCCATGACGTCGATCCCAGCCCTAGGTCTTGCATTGCCTCAGAAACAGGAGGTTGTCTGTTCTGTGACAACCAACCAATTGAACGTCGCGGATGAATCAGGTGTTATATTTTTCCCAGAGGAATCAGGTGTTATATTTTTCCCAGAGGAATCAGGTGTTTTATTTTTCCCAGTACGGAGAAGGGCACACTTGCTGGCTGTGAAGTGTGCTAATGTTATAGTGGTGCTCTTACTGGTTGAAAGTTCATTCCATTCAAACCTTGTAAGTAAACTATTTCCTTTGTGTGTTGAATTTGTATGAGAGATTTGTTGTTTTTAGAGCTGGAAATTAATGGTGGCTTGAGGTGAAAAGTGGGTCGGGAGGTGTTTTCTGTATTTTATCGAAATGTTTCCTCTTTTATTTTAGAGTGATTATTCTGTTTTGTTGGAGAGAACGTTACAAGCCTTTTATCTTTATGTACTTTATAGTACTTTATAGACTGTATGTGTTGAAGTTGTAAAAATGTATATATTTTTCTCTTAGACGTATAAGGAATACAAGTAGAGGGGATTACTCCATAGAAGGCCGAGGTTTTTAACCTCATTGGACAACCGCCATCGGAGCCTAACTGAAAACTGCAAGAGATCCCGTCTTCTACCTGTCCATGTATGTACTGTTTGTGTTCCAGTGTACTGTTCATCTTAAGAGACACTTAAATATTTACTTTATGCACTTTGTTTTCCAGCTTGTTGCGTATATATTGGTCCCAAGGTCTCCGCCATAATGAACGGTCTTAAGTTTGAGGAGGATTACGTGTTCTCTGTCCTTGAAGAAGGCTTTACTGCAAAAGATGTTTTGGAAAGTAGAATCAACGAAGTTTCGCAGTCCGTAAGTACTGTCAGTTCGTTTGTGTTAAATAATCTTGATAAATCAAGAGATTTGTTTTTGATCCTGATAAATAGTTAAAGGGAGTACCCCAATGCTATCCTGCGGTACTAAGTGGGGACTGTCCTTGTGGCAAGAAGACTGCTAGAATCTGAGGGAATAATTAAATGGTATATGATGCACATCTCTCAACCTGGAATCATCAAAAATCTGGAAAAGGCCCATGAAAAATGGGTACAAATCTGTACACTGATTAACATAAAATTAGCATACATAATTATGTAACCCCACCCACTCCAATGGAATTGTGGGATATCAACTTTCAAATGCAAACTGAAGAACAGATGACCAAAATATGGTACTAGTCCCCCTGCAGCCATTCCAATTTCCTATTACCTGGCTATTTTGCCCCATTTACCATAAACATTAATGTGCATACTGCTTTACTTCTACATTGATTATTTGGATTTTATTTTTACATTTTATAGCACAATGCACAAATACTAATATAGACATCTGCTAAACAAAGCAATACTGAAACAAAGCAATATTGTCTCACAATAAAACAAACATAGCATTAAAACTTCTCTGCCCTTGAAACTCTCATTCATTAAAACAGCATTGAAACTCACATTCAAAGAAAATGCATCTGGCCAGTGGCGGGTAAAGATTACTTTTGGGCTGTTTTCAAATAAATCATAGGCCCCATGCACACAAAACATACATGTGTTCTTTGATACACCTTCCTGATTGTATTAAATTACGTTCCTTGTATAATGCAGCACACGTGTTAGAGCACGGTTTAAATTTGTTGTTTTGAACATTTTTCCAGTAAACAATGAAACAAAATGCATGAACCAATAATGACAAAACTGCCCAATTCAGAACATTTCCATCATAAAAGTCTACTCACACTTCTACAGTCCACCAGTATCAGTAAATATGCACAATGTCTGCTGAAGTAAAAGTCATCTAATAATTCCACATTCAAGAGATCTGTAAGATCTGTAACTAATGTAGAAATTGCTGCTAGCAAACAACTTAATATTTCATTGTTTCATCTACATATTCTCTGCAGCTAAGTAGGTAAATAAAAGAAGCTGCATCACATAAACATTAAGCGTACACAGCCAAGTAGTAAATAAATAAAAAAAAGCTGTTTCTGTGTTCTGCTAATCACACAAATATTAAGCACATGCAGGAAATAAATAAAAGAAGCTGCTGCTGCAAGCCTGTATGCATGCACACGTACATTTCTCTTGCTGTTAAGTAAAAGTTAAGCCAAGTCTGCACTCTGCAGCCATTAAGTAAATTAAATAAACTATAACACCAACATTTGAGCCATTATTTAATGATTTTGGTCCTCGGAGACCTCCAGCAAACCAAAGATTTATGAGGAACAGACCAAACATAATAACGCAAAAAATCTGGACAATGCATATTTGACCATGCATAGCTTTAATTAGCTGTATATGACCTTCACTGGTACTAAAATAAATAAAATAATACTGTTCCAGGCAAGAGATGATCCTTTTATAAAACTATCAAATAGCTGAACCATCAGGCTCACACAAAAAATGTAAATAGAAATAGGTTTGTTTTCAGTCTATCCTTATCCAGTCATTCCTCACCTAGGGTTCTATCTTTGATAACTAATTTTATTACATTTATTATTTTCCAATCTCCAACAGAACAATGCTAAATAGCAGTACAAAAATTAGAACTCTACTCCTTGTTTTCATGCAAAAAGCACAATCTAGACCCACAGTAAGGAACCTTAACAAGAAAGCACACAATTAAATTCAGTGTGTAAAGAAAAAAAAACATTGCAGAGTATCTGTTTCACTAATGCAAAGTAGCACAATCAAAGCTTAGTGTTGTGATAGCTGTAATTTAAATGCCGGTTTCTGATATACCCTTCAGCTGTCAACCTTAAATTAGAATCTGTATAAAACCATCTTGAGCTGTTTTAGTCTTCAGTTCACGTCTATTACAACTTTCAATTCAATGGTCTGAGTCCATGAAAGGGAATCAAAATCAAATGGATAAACATACCTGCAAAGAGCAGAAAGTTTAGCATGCACAAGCACACACCACACCTTAAGTATGTTTGTAGTCACCTAAGTATCACATTTTAAATAGAAGCTGCTTATAAAGCTAAGCCTGGAGCCGTTAAGTACGTACTTTTATAGCCGCCAAAAGTAATCAGTTCACATTTTAAATAGAAGAAGTTGTAGCTAAAGCTAAGCCTACAGCCATTAAGTCAATAAAGTAATCACATGATACGTACGTTTGTATTGTAGCTGCCTGCTAGTGCCAAAAGTAATCACATTTTACACAGAAGCTGCTAAAGCTAAGGCTGCAGCCATTAAATAAATAAAATAAGCACATGACATCATGTACGTTTTTGTAGCTGCCTGCCAGTGCCAAAAGTAATCACATTTTACATTGAAGCTGCTAAGGCTGCAGCTAAGTAAATAAAATAAGCAAACGAGTGACACACAACACACGTATTTCTTTTGTAGCCGCCAAAAGTAGTCACAACAAGCTGCTAAAGCTAAGCCTGCAGCCGTTAAGTGAATAAATAAATAAAATAAAGCTGCGGTTTGTTTTTTTTTTTACCTGGAGGGCGGAGGCACCGAGACTGGGAAGAAAGATGTGCTGTGCACTGGTGTACAGAAGCTGATGTCAT
Source organism: Protopterus annectens (assembly GCF_019279795.1). Lineage (NCBI taxonomy): Eukaryota > Metazoa > Chordata > Ceratodontiformes > Protopteridae > Protopterus > Protopterus annectens. The sequence goes on from NC_056726.1 coordinate 969,015,820, forward strand.
GCATGCCCTGCGCATGATGACGTCAGGATGAGTTAAAAAAAAAAACAAAACAAAACAAACGGGCAAATCGGAAATTAAAGGGGGCATGGGGAAATTCGTGGCACCCTAATAATTTGCCCTCAAAATCGGTATTTGCCGAGGAACTTGGTACGGTTGAGAGGTCTGTATATGAGTAGTGTAGTCTGAGACTCGTTTTCTGTTGGCCGTTGTGCCGATTTATGTGTGTAGGATTCACGTGGTATTAAATTTATGAAAAACATTGCATTCGTCTCTTTACTAGGATGACAGAGATGCATTTTATGTTGCTGATCTTGGAGACGTAGTGAAGAAGCATCTGCGCTGGAAGCGGGCTCTGCCTCGTGTTCGTCCTTTCTATGCTGTCAAATGTAATGACAGCAAAGCTATACTTCAGACATTGGCATCTCTAGGTACTGGATTCGATTGTGCTAGCAAGGTAATGGTTGCAAGGACTTTTTGCTGATTTTTGGGATGAAGCCAAATGCTAGAGGAATTGATCTGTAACCAGTAGTTTTGTGGTGGTAGGGGCTGAATTGTTGATCATAGTTTTGTTCCAGATAGTTTTATGGAAACTACTGGTGTCATAACTTATAAACATGAACGGATTAATTTCTGTTATTCCTAAGCAAACTGGTACTCTCTCATTCAGCTTTTTATTCAGAGTTTGATTCATTTTTTCTTCTGAAATCTTGTAGCAATGTTCAAGAGAATTTACTGACAGTGTAACTTTACTCTAATTTTTGAACTGTAAAGACGGAGATCCAGCTAGTTCAGGACATTGGAGTTCCACCTGAGAAGGTCATATATGCCAATCCTTGTAAGCAGGTCTCCCAAATCAAATATGCTGCGGCTCATGGAGTACAGTTGATGACCTTTGATAGTGAAGTGGAACTGATGAAAGTTGCCACCCATCATAGTAATGCCAAGTAAGTTTTTGAATTTTTATTGCATTTCAAAGAAGGCTACATTGTTGTTGTTTAAATGTTTAGTTTTTTTTTTTCAGGGTTGCATAGTGGTGTACCATTGTTGCCTCTCAAATCAGGGTGTTGGGTCCTTGTTAGGCTGCCTAATTTGTGGTGTCTGTATGTTTTCCGTTTGTCCGTATGGGTTTTCACATAGTGCCTAAATTTGTACTCACATTCCAAAGATATAAAGTAAGTGAATTGACTATCCTTCTCCTGTTTGCTTGTTAGTGTGCATGCATACATACTGTGTGTGTGTGTTCTATGTAGACTTGGCACCCAGTCCAGAATTGTATAATGTGCATACCAGGCCTGAGCAATAGTAGTAATTGGTGATTTTAAGTAATTGGTAGTTTGGAAAATGTGCCTGGGAAGTGTTGCAGAACTTTTCTTAGCTTAAACACTTCATTCACAATCTTTTCTGTTAATGTTTACAAATTCTTGTTCCCTTGGCATAGGAAGTTGTGTATGTGAATGTGTGTTTGTGGATATTTGTTGCTGGTATTCTTTTTGTGGACACAGTCAATTTTCAGTAGAGGCTTTTGAATAAACAAACTGGTGGTGTTGGTGGAAGTCTTGAGCCCATGGGAAACCACGTAAATAAGCTCAATGTAAAGAAAGATCTTGGTAGTTTATTTATCAACAATAGTAGAATTTGTAATCTCATAAGCCATGGTGGTGCAGCGGTAGCATTGTCTCCTCACAGTAAGAGGTTCTCCTGTTCCGATTCTCTGCTGGGAGCGCCTTCTGTGTGGAGTCTGCATGTCCTCCCCACGGTTGAGTGGCGTTCGAAAGACATGCGTGAATGGGCTTGCCTTCGTTGAAGGTTGGGCATCGAGCTGGCACCTCGGCACCATAAAAATCTACTGCCAATCATTAGTGGACCGGAGTTCCGCTGTGGCGACCCTTAACCGGGAAAAGCGGAAAGAAGAACAAGTAGAATTTGTAATTTCATTAACTGGAGTAAAACATTGATAAGCACAGGGAGGGCACAGCAGGAAGTTGAACAATTAATGGGTTGAAAATTTCTTTGCTGAGTGGAAAGATTTCAATATAGTTTCAGTTGTATGGCTGTATCCTGTCCCTCCCACTTCACATTTAACATCAGACACTCTACCCAAATTTCTGTTGTTTGCATCTTTTGTGGGAGAGTAATCTTCAGATTTTGGTGACGTTTGTCCCCCCCAACTTTGTTTTGTGGGGTTGGGCTATTTAGCCACCCAGTGGTGTGAATATTCACTCTAGATTATCACTGATATGACACTGTATACAGAAATGTGGAAAAGGGTTGCGGCTGGTTAACATGAAGATCATGATTGTGAGTGGACCACAGTATTGTCATCATAGAGCAAATGTCTAGGTAACAATTCTTTTCAATTTTTTTTATTGAAATTCTGCTGAATATAAGAGAGCTTCACTTGAGAGAGTGTGCATGCATGTCTGTGTGTGGTATGTTGAGGGTAGATGGGCATGAATGCAGCATAAGTGTGTGTATGGGGGAACCACAGTTTAGATGGATTGGTGTGTTAGATTTTAGGACTAGTAGTAGAGGAGGTGGATGGGTGAATCATGTTCAGTTCACTTCGGACACAAACTGTGAAAGGCTGACATTCTTATTGGTTCTTACTAAGTTTACAGTGAAAGAAGGCCATCAAGAAGCTTGGCCACATCACCCAGTAATGGTGGGAGACAGTCCCCCCCCCCCCCCCCAGATATCCCTGGTGTAAGTTTGATTTCTCCTGTGCTTTCATCCAGACAGTTTTAATCTACTTAATAGGCAAGGGCAGCTTATTGTAGAAACTGGAGATGTATTGTGTTAGATATATGTGCCGTGCCTTCTGGTTGTGTTGATGTGATACTGTAGGTTTAGATCTCTATAACAGATATTTGCTTTACAGTTTGTTTTACGTAGGTGAAGAAGTTCAAAAATGCTGGATCATTCATAGCACAGAAAGCCAGTCCGGAGTCACCCTTGGGTAGTCTCTGTGACACTGAGTAGAGCAACCATGCTCTTATCCTTGGTATAGCTAAGGTTACTGTCACTTAAGGTCTTTTTGGTGAGGAAACATTGAGGTCAAACATCAACTAATCATGAGCGGCAACCTCACTTCCTACTATGTCAGCTGATAACACCCAACGTCAGTGAGAGAGAGGGAGGGTATTGATGTGAACAAATGTGCTTGTGGGTCTACAGAAAGTACAGGAGAAGGCTCACGAGGTGAAAATAGAGACATTTCCATTGTCCAGGATGTTCGCAAGAAGGAGAAACTGATGCAGGAGATGGCAACAACGTCGGATGTTACGACTCCATTTTGTCTTTTTCCTTTACCCTTCCAAGAGTTTGAGAAGCAAGCCTGGAGCCCTCAATCGAGTATGAGGAAACACAAGTCTTCGGAAGAGAGGCTAGAGTTCCAGAAAAAGATATTGCGACCGGTGAGTCGGATTTAGTGATTAATCTTTCCAGTTATGTCCTAAATGAAGCAGAAAGGGAACTTTTAAATAAAGGACTTTCGTTTATCCCAGCCAAGAGAATTGATTGTACTGAATTAATGTTGGACATTAAATTATTCATGACGAAAGTTAGCTTAAATATGTTATATGGTGATAAAGTGAATAATGTAACTACAAGTTTTAGAAAGCCATCCAGTTTTACACCCCAGTTACATCTCTTGTTATAGAGGTGTTTGAGAAAGCTTGTGAGAGGGATTTACTGAACTTATTGGAGAGAGGTAGAGCTGATAGGAAAGATGTTTTTTACAATTTGAATGTCAGGGGAAGAGAAGCACTCAAGACACTTCAAGACAATGAAAGAATTGTTAGACCCGCCGATAAAGGCAGAGCTATATTTCTAATGGATAGGAATGTTTATGCAAGTAAATATATTAGTTTTATTTATATATATATATATATATTTATGCAAGTATATATATTAGTTTTTATTGCATGCGCACATTTGCATATGTTTTATTTATATATATATATATATATATATATATATATATATATAGTTTTATTGCATGCACAGATTTGCATATGTTTTCTATATGCATTATGTGATGACACTACATTCTTCAGCATTGTAAGCATTACTAGGCAGAGATTATTTAATTGATTCTTGATTACTGCATTAATTAACAATGCAACAGGATGATTTTGATTGGTGCAGGCTGGTTAAACCTGCCTTTAAAGTCTGAAGAAGTGCTCAGAGAAACGTGAAAACGCTTTACTGGCCATTCTGTGCTCTTTGTGTGAATAAAAAGCTTTTCATCAGGTCGGCTCCGTTTGTCGTGGTGTGCCTCTGGAGTTTTTTTCATTGGATTTGCTCTTTTGCTTATCGGGGGCACTTTATCCAGAGCTGTGTTCTGTTTGCCTTAAACCTTGAGGTCTGTCAAGCTGGTTTAGGTGCTTGGTCGAGGTACATGACAAAGGGAGTGGTGCTTGGTTGAGGTACATGACAAGGGGAGTATTCAGTTCATAAAGTAGAACTGTCCTTTGGACCTTGAAGAGATGCCTTGAAGGATAAGATGTGCAAGGTAGAAGTATTTTCTAACCACCACAGAGACATGGTAGGTAACATACAGGATATGTTGTCAACATACAGAGTATGTTATCAACATATGTTAATAAATATATGTTATCCTACAGAGGATGATATCAACATACAGAAGGTGTTAACACACAGAGGATGTTATCAATGCATCATCAACATACAGAGGATGTTATCAATGCATCATCAACGTACAGAGGATGCTGGCAACGCGTCAACGTACAGAGGATGCTGGCAACGCGTCAACGTACAGAGGATGTTGGCAACGCGTCATCAACGTACAGAGGATGTTGGCAACGCGTCATCAACGTACAGAGGATGTTGGCAACGCAAGTGCCCAGGTCCTCAATGTGTATGTGTCAAATTTAAGTGGAATGTTGGCTGTCTGGTAAGCAATAGCATGTGAGTAAGACTGATGTAAAACTTAAGCTGTACACAATACAAGATTCATTAATTCAAGTTGGATTTTATAACTGCAAATAACAGTTTGTCACTTTATTTGTAACACATTTATGTCCATTGTCTGGAATGTGTGCCTTTTGTATGTTCAGAAGGGTGGTCGGCTCTGTAGAAAATGAATTTTGATGTCCTTTAAAAATTGACATGTACACCATCTTTTGCAATGTGAATGTAATGCAGTGTTCTTAAATGCATGACCCAAGTACAGAAAAAAGTGCAGCTGTCCCTTTTTTTAATCACTGTCTTGATGTGAGGAAAATTAGCTAGGCTGCCTACAGTCACAGGATCCTGTGTGAGGAGGTCCTCATTTGGCAGAGCACTTGATAAAGTATGAGTCTTGCTGGACAAATTTTAAAATGGTTTATGGTTCTTTGTTAAACGTAGCAAACATGCAGTCTTGATATGTAGTTGTCTTTTTGTATGTTCTGGAATATGTGAGCCTCTAAGAAGGTGCAGAAAGGTAGTTGAAATTTTGGGGCGTGACTTCCCATCTAAAAGACCACTGTGATGTTGTCTGGTGAACTAGGGTGGCAGTTTTGTTGCTTGCTTTGAAGGACATTAGATTTAGTGAATTAATACATTTGCCGATTTCTAATAATATAGATTACGAGGGATTGGGTTTTGGGTGTTGGATATAAGCACAGGTTTTGCTTTTTTTATAAACTGAGATTAACATTTGTGTGTTTTTGCACTGAGAAAATTATAACAGTAGTTTAACCAAGGTCTGCTTTTGGAATTAATGGCTGGAGTGGTCCATACTGAAGGTCTAAGATGAGAATCTTGGCAATACTTTGAGCCATCATAACATACCAGATCTGATTTGTTTTGAGCTGCATTTTTTAACCTTGCAGAATTTCTTGGTAAACCTGAATCCTAACCTTTATTGGTGTCCGCTTTTTGGAATGAGCAGTTCTACAATCTTAACTACATTTTTTTTTTTTTTTTTTGCCCAGCACATATACATGGTTAGCCAAAATCATCATTGTTCTATTTATTTCATTTCTAAATGATTTCAGTTTGTGTTTAGGATGTGATATGCATTTGCTTTAACATCAGTTGGTAGCAGTTGCTTTGAGTCCCACATGAAGCTTATCTTATTTATTGGCCTGAAAGTTCGTTATTGTATGTTCTTTAGCATGTTTGTTGCAGGTAGTTATTTATTAGATTTGCTGCCTGAACTTCACTTTGTTCCTTCTGTAATCTTAAGGGTATTTTTCAGTTTTTACTCTTAAAAGATTGAATCTTTTTTGAGGGGGTGAGAGCAAGACTCTGGGCTGTCAGAAATTCATACTAAAATGTTGACTGGCAGTGCTGAAAAAACACAACCAATGAGGAATCCTAAGCTTAGGGAGTAGAGTTCAGTTTGTGGTCCCACTGTGCCTATTGCTAGCTTGGACCTGGATGCCCATTTGTACAAGTGGAACACATTTTGCAGGGGAGTGTTTGAGGATGCCCATTTGTACAAGTGGAACACATTTTGCAGGGGAGTGTTTGAGAACTAGAATAAGGGTCATGTAAGCTTCTAAAACCCAGATGGAATAAGTGTTTTTGATTTTTTTTCCCTCCTTATTGCAGGCTTGTTCTTCGCATTGCTACCGATGATTCTAAAGCAGTTTGTCGTCTAAGTGTTAAATTTGGAGCAACACTCAAAACAAGCAGAGTCCTCCTACAGAGAGCAAAGGATTTGAACATTGATGTCATTGGAGTGAGGTTAGCAACTTATTATTTTATTATTTTTTCATATCAGCGTTGTCTTAGTATTCTGCTGGGTAACTTGATAGCAAACAGCAGCATGTAACTGTCTTGATCATTGACAACTAGTAACTAGTAGATGATTTAGTGCAAAATGAATAATGGTTTGGTCTAGAAGGTACTAGCATCCCTGGTATTTGACATTCATTAACACTTCCGGCATTAATACAGTACCTCAGTACAGATCAGTAGTAACTAGACTTTTGGCTAGTGAGTTTGTAGAGAAGCATAAAGTATGTTCCAAGAATTGTTGCAATTAAAGCGCTTGTGTAAGGGTCACCAGAAGCCACTTGGGGCACTAGTGCTTCTTTTCACAGGTGACCGAAAAACACACTTCTCATATTTTTATGTATTCAGTTAAAGACTGGGCAAGTCTTGCCCAGATTACTCAAGAATGAGGCTCGTTAGCAACATACTTTCCTTAAAAAGTGTAGACTACTACTCTGGTAGACCTGTGGCTGAAAGGAAGAGTTGTGGATTATTTTTTGAAAGATTATTGCTCCTTTTTTGCTTCATTTGGCATGCAGGCCGATTAGTGCAAGTCACCACCTTTTTTCTCTCCTGTGCCATCTTCTCTGTTCTAGTCTCCATGATGTAGAGATTGTGTTTTATTCTGCGTTAAATGTCTGCTTCCATGTTACAGCTGGTACTACGCTTTAATTTACGTTGTGGATTATGGTGTATAGCATTGCACTGGATGTGGCTGTGCCTTTAAATATTTTATGAATATTCAAACTATCTAACTCAAAAGCTTTTAATTGTCAATTGCTAGCTGTACAAAAGTCGGTAGCCTGGAGGACTGAATTCAGGGTCTTGGATATTCACTGGTGGGTTATCTAAAAGGGTGGAGTGAGAGGGTCCAGTTGAGGCTAATCTTTGGAGTGTAACATATTGATTTAGTCATTCCTCATGGAAGTACCCATTTTATTTCTGAAAATGCGGCCAGTGAGAGACGTGCAGATTTGGACTGTCTGTAAAATATGGAATGTCCTGTCTCCAGCGTTTCCTTGTGTGTGTGTGTGTGTGTGTGTGTGTGTGTGTGTGTGTGTGTGTGTGTGTGTGTGCGCATACGAAATCTAGTCATAGTTCACTTTGAAGCTTTCTACTCTTCTGCTTTTTGTACGATTATTATTAACAAACTGACCTTGTTTCAACGGTTTCTGTTTTGGGTCAGTTGATAGTTTTCCAAGTTTAATTTCTTTGTGTTTTGGTTTCTAATGCATGACAGAGATGGCAGGGTATGATTTTAGACCTCTTGACATTTAGTATTGCTTCAATCTTTGAAGCTAGCCAAGAGTGTTGTTCTCTGCTCTCTCATTCTGCCTAGAGTTGTCAAATTCTGCAGTTCATAATTGGTTGCGTGTATTGGAAGCAAAATAAGCGTGATTGTGAATTATTGTTTGTTTTATTGCTCTTACTACTATTGAATACAGTCTAGGTATCTTCCACATTGCTGTCATTTCTGCTTGCAAGTCCTGATGACTTTGTCTCTTGGTACGTAAGACATTGATCACTGCTATAACAGTTTCAACATTGTTGTTTTTTTTTTTTTTTTCAGTGACGACTGTATCTGTTTTTCTTTCATCTGTTTGTTGGTAATGGGTAATCTCTTGGTATAAACTTTTATTGCTTTGTGGTTCATGTTCCTGGTGCTTCACTGTGTATATGCTGCAGTGCAGAAAGTAGCAATATCCAGTTCAGCAGTCTGGCCACATTAGTGGCAGAAGGCATGCCTACTGAAAGGCGCATTGATTTTCATCACACCCAGCGATTAAGATGTGTAACCGTTTCCGGTTTTGTTTTGTTTTTTTTTAGCACCTGCATTTTGTCTTTCTTTCACTGATGTATACCTAGCCCTCTGTCCTGGATTGCCATTATTAGCCTTTAATTTTTGGTTTCAATTTAACTCCCTGTAACTATTCCTGTGTCGAATCTTGGTCAATATAAGGTCATCTTGGAAAATCTCTAATCATGCCACTACATTTGTGGATTTCTTTCCTTCTCATTTGGTCTTTTTTGCCCCCCCCCCCCCCCCGCATCTTGGTTATCAGCATGTTAATAATTTGCAGACCTGAACCGAAAATGGACACCTCCATATGGCTCCAAGAATGCTTGATTAAAAATTTAATGTATCGTAATCCTGTGAACATTTAGAAACAGTGTAGCTTAAAACAAGCTGTAAATCATTTCAGTACATTAACACATTTCATAGGTTCATAGGTTTATACTAGGCTATCTGCCCTAAGGCATTTATAAGCCTAGCCCAAAGTTTTGTGGCTTACGCCACCCCTTATATGAAAAACTACTGTACCCATTAGTTTGTTGTGCCTCTGTCCAGCAGTGACACATAGATGATTCCCGGGGTAAACCTACGATCTCCCATCCACAGGTCAAGATTTCTCTTGAACAGAGCCAGCGAGGTGCTCTGCCTCACATGGACCGGGATTTTATTCCACAGCATAGGGAGTCTGAGTGATAAGTCTATCCCTCCAGCACGTCCTATTTATATCCGTGCTAAGGTGTAAGTCGCTTGCTCTAGTGGTTTTGTTGGATTTGGATTTTTTGAGGTGGAGCATGTCCATTAATTCCAGGTTGGACATGGCCTTGTATGTCAGGCACATGTCACCTCTGAGCAGACTATATGCGACTGAATAGAGCTGGAGTTTCTTCAATCTGGCAGCATATGACAGATTTTGGAGTCCCTTTATCCTTTTGGTGAGGAACTTTTGGGGTCTCTCCAATTGCTGCAGATGTCGGGTGAGATACATCCCGAATGGGGCATTGTACTCGATCATTGGTCTGATAAGTGAAGAGTACAGGGGAACAATGACCTCACTAGATCGGATGTGAATCACTTCATGATCAGGTGGGCAATGTAGAAGGTCTTTCTAACCACTTTAGCAACGTGAGTGTCAAAAGAAAGGCCACTTGTCAACCTGGGTCCCCAGGTCCCTGATGACCTCTTCTGTGCTTAGTGGATTGCCACCTATATGGTAGCTTGGGGTTACCTTGTTTTTCCCAAAGGGTATGACTATACATTTTTTGGCGTGTAACTTCAGGCCATGGCTCTGGCACCAGCTATCTGTTTCCGTGAGTCCCTTCTGAAGGATATCCGTGTCCGATGCACTTTCCACTATGGTGCCCAGTTTGCAGTCGTCTGCAAACTTTGTCAGCCAAAGTCCTCCCATGTTGGCCTGTACTTCTGAGAAGTAGATGCCGAACAATAGGGGGCCAAGGACCGAGCCCTGTGGGACACCATTTGTGACCGGCTTGGAGTCTGACATAGCGCCAGCAACTGTAACCCTGTGGGTTCTGTCCTTAAGCCAGTTTGCAACCCATCTTGTGACATATGGGTTTACATTTAAGCTGGTAAGTTTTTCTACAATACCCGAGTGGGGTATTGTGTCGAAAGCCTTTGCAAGGTCAAGGTAGGCTGTATGGACTGCCTTTCCCTCATCAATGGCCTTGGTGACTGTTTCGAAGAAGTCGACCAAGTTCAAAAGGCATGATCTGCCCTTGACGAAGCCAAACTGGGTCGGGTCCAGTGTCTGCAAGTCCCCTATATCTTTGTTTATGAGCTCCATTATGATCCTCCCCATAGCTTTGCAGAGTAGACTTGTTAAGCTTATGGGGCGGTAATTACCAGGGTCCGTAGAGGCACCGCCTTTGTTTTGAATTTATCCGAGTGGACCTGGAAATTTATTAATACAACTATCTACCAAATATGGATAAAAATGTAAATATATATATATATGTATATATATATTTTTTTTTTTTTTTTTCTGTATAAAACCAGTAAGCCAATGTTTCATTATAATTCAGCAGACATCATCTTGAGCACAGGTTTTATAGATGTACAGACATGGAGGTGCACTGGCAGTAGTTACTGCTATTGGAGCTCTCTATATTCAAGCTTAGTTTCCCATTCACTCACACACAAGTTATTACTTTGTCAGTAATTGCAAACATAAACTTTTCATAATTTTTACATTGAACATAATACTTATTGCTTACATTATTGGTTTTATTATCTTATAGGTGTTTGTAAATATTTTTTGTAAATTCAGTTTTACCTACATAGAAGGCTGGGGAACTTGAGCATTGCTTTATCTTGGGGGATAGTATATGTTGTCCAATTACTCTTTGGTAACCTAAAAGTTGTTCCAAAAATATTATTGATATTTAAACTGTTCACTCATACACAGATGTGCATTGCCTACACATACCATACTTGGCCATATTGCCAGCATCACAGTTCTTACCTTGATTTCACTTGTTATTAAATTAAAAACCTTGAGAATATCTTATTTGAGGTCATCGTTGCTGTTCTTGCTTGTCCCTTGACAAAACTCCTTTTACATGTAAAAAGGGTGACAACTGATGTATACAAATAAGTATTTCTGAAACTAGGCTTTCTCTGTGTTCTCTACCTAGAACCTTGTTTATGTTGTATGGTGGTATCCAAATAGTTCACGCACCCATTTTAGGTGTAGGTAAAATTTAGAAAGGTAGTTGTCTGTAAATTTATGAAATGTTTCACTTTTGCAGGTCCTTGCCATAAAATAAAAATATTCTGAAAACATAAATATGTTTACAAAACTTTGTAGAATTTTGAAGTAAATATACTGGTGTTCCCATCCAAACGCAGCCCCCATTGCTGCACTTCTAAAGTGTTCACATTATATTTTCCAAAATGGTATTAGTGCAGTCATTCAATAAGTTCATACCTCCAGCTTTCAAAAAATCAAATAACAAAAGACCTTCGTTGAAGAAATCTAACCCTTCTTTGCTCGGAATACATGAAAACAAATCCACTTCATCAATAGTGAGAAGCATAATTAACACGTGAAATGTTGCAGTTCTATCTCCCCAGAAAGTCCCATGAGTGTTTTGCATACAGGTCTTCATGAGGAAAAATAGGTTTCAACATATAATCAGTTAATACTGCGGGGGGGGGGGGGGTTCTTAGACTCTTGTCCCAGCCACTGTTGGTCTAAGTGGTGGATTCAAGATATCCTTATGCACTTTAGGAACACCAAAAATGGTTGGTATCCTCGGACATGAATTTCTTCTAACATAAATTCTTCTAGTTGAAGCTCAGTTTATTTTGTTTGCGATGTTTACTTGATTTTTTTGGGGCACCTGAATATAGGTGCTGCTATTGTGCATACATTCCAACATTATCCCATAATACTGTGAATCATTGAAAATGGCAGCACCCTTGTCAGGTTTAATTAATCTAATAGTTTTATTGTGCAGAAGATTTTCCAATAACATTTTCTTGTTTTCATTTAAATTGCCTTAAGTAGTGGTTATCACAGTTATTTTTAATTAGTCCTATCTTGTGTACTCGCAGATTTAAAACTTTGAATAAGTGGATGCAGTGGAGGATTAAATGTATTTTTTCCTTTGTGGGGTCTTGCACTGATTTTTGTGAATCTACTTCCCTTTGTTACATCAGTTTTTTAACAAATCATTTTAGTTGTAGTAATACATCTTTTACGTTGACTCATCTCTTTGGGATATACGTAAAATATGAGAAGTGATCGTGTGTCTTCTAAATGACTACCTTAAACTCATCATGGGTTAAGGGACACCATCATTCTCTTTCAAAATTACTTCCTTGTCTCTTGTTTCTCCCTTCTTTCTTCCATAAATACACAGTGTTCTTGATCTGTATTCGAATAATAGACTTCTCCTTCTTCCTTAGTAGCATCAGAACCATTACAAGCTACAAGAATTAAAAAAAACTTGTGCTAAAACAAATGCCTACAAGATACAAGCATCTGCTCCTGTTAGAAAATGACCTAGCAATCCCTGTTGCAATTGACGAAGCTACCCACTTTCCTACCCACATCTACCTTCCACTCTTGTATGCTTCCTCCCCTCCCCCCCCACATCTACCTTCCACTCTTGTATGCTTCCTCCCCTCCCCATTTTTCTTTTGTCCTACTTTACCCTACCATATTTTCTTTCCCCTTCTACACCCCCCTCAAAAGACACAACTGCCTGATTTGAGTCCTGACCACAAATATTAAGCTGCCCCGTTTGTCTTCAAATTAGCTGCTAGTCTTACCAACGTACATCAGCTAACCTTTACTTTCTCTTAATCATTTTCCAAAGGTCTAGCTATAGTTTACCTAAAATCCCTACCAAAAAGGATTGCAATTAGATAAACTAATTGTAGTAACCCATATCTCTGTATTTCTTGATTGCAGTAAGTACTTTTGTAAGTGATTTGTCAACTGCCTATATGCAATAGAGCTACCCTGTAACGTTGTAAGCTACACTCTCACATGGAAATGTAATGATCACTGTACTTTTATTTTGTCATGTTTTTACTTTTGTGGAGTTTTTCTTCCCGGGTCTACGCTGAAAATGAGTTCTGACCGAGTCGCACTTTCCAGTCAACAAATGTTAAGTAGTAAATGGTTCTGTCATGTGGGGGTGTGTGAATGACTGGCCATCTCTCTGAACTGCGTAAAAGGGGGAAATCCTCAAGGGTCAGTATCGTTGGCTCCAACATTATCAAAATAAACAGCATCTTTCCTAAAATTAGACTTGTCATATCTGAATCTAAAATGCTTTGAAGAAGGGTTTTGCCTCTGTTTACCACTATCATTCTTAGGTTTAACATATGCTGTTTTGTTTCTGTCTCGCCTTACATAATCTCTCTCAATTTTTGTCTTTAAATATTTAGAATCTACCTTTGGGACTAGTGCAGCTTCGTGTGCACCTGTATATTCTAATTTAGTATTGTTTAGATGGGAACACCAGTACATATTTACTTTAGAGTTGTATAAGTTTTGCAAACCAATGATGATTTGACGAGGATTCATAAAAGTAGTGAAATATTTCGCAGATTTACAGACTGCGACTATCTTTTGAATCTATAGCTGCAATAATGAGAGTATGATCTATTTGGACACCACCATACAACATGGAGCCAAAGGTTTTAAGTCTGAAATATACAAGAAGCCTATTCTCAACATTATGTATTTGCACTACAGCAGTTCTCCTTTTACACATAAAAGGAGTATTGTCAAGGGGCAAGCAATTAGAATAGCAAGGATGATCTCAAAGGATATTTACCAAATTACCTAGGATAACCTTTCATTAAAGATACATTTTTAACAACCAGTGAAAAGTATTGCTAATGAAGTGTATCTTGATTGAGGTAATGGGTATAAGCTGCTTTTAGGTGTAGGACTAGAAGAAGATACAGTTTTTGTTTTGCCATATTGGAAGGTATCTTTGATGTGAGAAAAATAAAAATTGGTCACTGATCAAAATGAATTCAAAAGTATTTGCTGTATTAGGGGACAAGCCAAATTTTATATATAAAACAGGAAGAATTTAATGGAAAGTAATAAAAGCAAGATCAAGGTATGAATTGTAGTACTAGTAGTGTGGTCAAGTGTGGTATGTGTAGGGAATGTGCATTTGTGTATGAGAGATCAGTTATGTTTTTGGAACAACTTGTAGGCTACCAAAGAGTAATTGCTTTACCTTGAGTATATATTGCTGAACGCTCAAGCTGCCCAGTCTGTGTAGGTAAAACTCACCCAGGTCCTGTCATAGATTGCTGTGAGGGAAAGATTAGTTTGCTTTTTATGTCTTGTGTTACTTTATTGCCCTTTTCTATTTTGTGTACTGTGATTTGTTTTCTTTACACTGTGTTTTAAATTTATTGGCCATCCGACTGTATTCCATAGTACCAGACTACAAAAGTGCACACCCCCTTTCAATTTGCCTTGCGCTTTTAAAATAGTGTTTCTCCACTAAAATGTTAAGTTACCTACTTTCAACTGCTTAGTGCACTCTGCAGTGTTTAGGATAAACCATTTTTTTTTAATCTTGCCTTTAAGCATCTATTGCAAGACCACCAGTTACTGGAGAGCCCACATTCTGCCTGTCGGTAGTCATCTTTTAATTAGTGGTCGTTTTGTCCTGGTGAGAGAAGGAGTGCAGGACATTGTTTCTTGGAGACTGCTGGTCACCTGAAAGCCTAATAACTGCTTTATAGGTGACAGCTTGGAATCTGTGCTTATATTCTGATCCTGGTGAGAGAAGGAGCAGAGTGCATTGATTCCTGACTGTGTTTCTGATTGGAGAGTGAGTGTCTGTGCTTAACGTACCTGTTTGGTCTGGTTGCTATTTGAGGCATCTACCAGAGAAACGGTTACAAGCCTACAGACCCTTGCATCATCTAGGGCAAAACTGTAGCTCACTGAACAGGCTGTGGCCTGCTTCTCTTCTTGGGATTGGAAGAAGCAAATGAGCATTGTATCCCACCAGACTGAAGCTGTGGTGAGACCAGCATTAGCAGTAGCCATTCATGCAACTCCCCCCTTTTCATCATTCTTGACAAGCTAATTCTTTGTTTTCAGTAAGTACTGCTTGATTTGTTTCTAACTTCAGAATATCTGCATAAATAATGCACTACGACACTGCACTGCTGTTAAACAACTTAGCTGGCTAAAACTTCCTCAGTAGCTTCATTTTCTTTGCCCACAAAATCCTACACCAGCCAGATAAAATCCCTGCTCTCAACAATATTATACAACCATATACCACTATTACATTCCTACGCTAGACCACCAAGATAACTCAGCTGGTGAATCTCTCTTCTCAAATGTTATTCCTGAACTGTGGAACAAACTTCCTTCCAACAATTGCTCCTTGGCAAAATTTAAAAAGCTCCTAAATTCTTACTTTATAGAAAACTGGCTTTGTTCTTGTATCTGGGACTTATCTTGGATAATTCTTAGCTCGTTTATATCTATCTACATCTGTCAGTTGTTCCTATCATACTATATGGCTTGTTCTCTTCCTTCATTCTGTACTTCTTTTATTCTTGTTCAAGTGCAACTATTTTGTTATTTTCACTAGATGTTGTATTGCCATTTTTCTGTTGTTGGAATTTATCTCCCTGGACCTCTGCTGAAAAAGGATGTGTCCAGTCGGACTTTCCCGGTAAACAAATGTGAAATGAATATTAAATTTTCTAGGTCTAAGTATTCGTTTCCTCTTAAGTGTTTGGCAGTGCTCTGTACAGACTCGGACACCTTTAGTGACATTTTTTCGGTAAAAGCACAATTGAAATTTCTCCAATACCTAGTTGCATACAGGACAAGTAGTTTGCAATAAGCACTGTCCACATAGTTGTAAACTGGATACTCCTGACGGTGATATTCTCACTGCAACTGTCTAATCAATAAGAGGGTCTGTTGCTACAGATATGCACTTTCCTACGGTCTCCGTTACTGGCTTGGTGGATATGGGCATATTGAGGCAATGTAGAAATTGCCTCATGTTTACTGAACCAGTTAATTCTCAAACTGATGTGGTATGTGAGAGATGTATTTACACAATGCAACTGGAGGCAAAGCTCTCGCATAAAAGTACTTCTGTCATTAAGGTCCTCAGTAGTACACACACTGTTCCCATCACACAAAATTCAAAGTAGACATACAGACCCGCATATGATGAGGCACTTACTTGTAACCTTCTTAAACCACAAAGACGACCTAGACGAAGTATGCATAATAAATACCCTCAGCAGCCCCAAATGCACTCTTCAAAACAACACCCACATCAACGCACAGAGCTACAGCTCAAGGAGCCTCAACCTCTAAGCAGCCTGTAAGGCAAGTCACCACACAGTCCAACATTCTAGTCATTGGAAACTCCATCGCGAGACACACTGATGTCTGTCTGGTCACAGAGACATGGTTTAAAGCCGAAGAAAGCACACCAACAGTACAAGGTTATACTGCCTTCCACACGTTTAGGCCAGCTACTTCACAGGTAGGGACTAAAGGTGGGGGTGTCTCTGTTCACATCAAAAATAAATATACTTCAAGGCCAGTCAAACAGGACAATGCACTTGAGCTAATCCATGTTCAATTCACCATAGGTAAAATCCAGTGCCACTTCTTGCAAGCTATAGGTCCGGCTCTATGACCTAGGAAACCCATACCATGTAGTTTAAACTTGTTAGAAACACTAACCATCCAACCCAATACCATATTCACGGGTGACTTTCCCTCACTATTAACTGGGAATCCTGTACTACACCAAATGTACATGTTTGTAGCACAAACTCCCTGGACCAGATAGTCTGTACACCAACCAGGGGTGCAGCCATACTGGATCTGGTCCTCACTAATATGGGAGACTGTGTTCAAGGTTTATAGGGCTGTAAAGCCTTCCCTGTTGAGGTCAGATCACAGAATGGTCTCCTTTGAAGTAAAAATAAATCCTGCCCCCCCCCCCCCAAGCTAAACCTGGAATATTCAGGTACTATTCTAAGGCGAGCCTCTTGCTATTAAGTGAGAACCTGGCAGAATTAAAAGCCCTATAAACCTTGAACACTTCTGCCTGTGCAGAACTGTTCACAGGTGCCCTGTACAAGCATGTTAACAGCTGCATAGAGGCAGCTGTACCCACCAGAAATAAGTACTGAGCTAACTAAAAAAAACAAACCAAACAAGCCACCCTGGGTGGAATCACAAAATCGATCTGCTGTATAACAGGCGGAAGAAGATCATGGCAAAAATTAGGAGATGCAACACTCAGGAGAATAAAAGCACTCCCATCAAACTAAACAACTCAGAGGACTAATAGTCTACCAAAGCCAAATTTGAGGTAAGTTTGGCCTCCCAGGCCAAGGACAACCACAAAGCATTCTTTAAATATGTCTACAACCTGAAAGGCCGTACACAATTGTGTGCAGAGCTTATTGTAAATGGAGCCACCTGTACTGAGACAGAAGATGTAGCAAGCCTCCTGGCTGATAAATTCAGCTCCAACTTTACCCCTCTCTCCCCCTCAAACTTCCCTCAGGAAATATCACCAAATACAACTCCTCCTACTATCACTAGGGAATAGGTCCTTAATGCTCTTTTTAAGACCAAGAACACTGCATCAATGGGCCCAGACAGTATCCCAGGATGCCTTCTAAATAGCATGAAGCTTAACCTATCAGGGCCTCTGGAATTAAAATTGTTTAACTGTAGATGCCATATAGGCTTTGTGCCTCATGAATGGAACAAGGCAGTAATAGTCCCTCTGCACAAAGGTGGGCCATCTAGAGACTTATGGGTCTGTAGTTTCCAGGGTCTGAAGTCTTGAATGCAAAGTAATGGAAAGAATTATCATAGCAATCGAGAGATGGTAAACCTCCAGACACTGGACCCAACCCAGTTTGGTTCCTTCAAGGGCAGATTGTGTCTACCCAACTTGGTGGACTTCTTTGAGAAGGTCACCAAAGCAATGGGTGAGGGCAAAGTTGTTCACACTGCCTACCTTGACCTGGCCAAGGCATTTTTATGTAATACCACACTCTGGTATTGTTGACAAACGTGAATAGGGTAGGTACAAAACCGTATGTCACTCGGATAGTCAGCTGGCTCACAGACAGGACCCAGTAAGTTAGAATTGAGGAGTCCACCTCTACAAAGAGGCCTGTCACAAATGGAGTTCCTCGGGGATCAGTCCTTGGACTGCTTCTTTTTGGCATTTATCTTTTTGGCATTTACTTCTCAGAAGTCAAGGCCAATGTCGGTGGTCTCTGGCTGACTAAATTTGCAGATGGCCACAAATTAGGAGCTGTCATTGAATCTCACGCTGGTACAGATGTTCTCCAGGAGGGGCTGACACAGACAACTGGTGTCAGGGCCATGGACTAAAACTAAATGCCAAGAAATGCATAATAGTATCCTGCAGGAAGTCCCCCATTCCTAGTAACTATCATTTTGACAACACACCTCTTAGTGTTGACCCAGTAGTCCAGGATTTAGGCTAGATTACTGTGCGTGTCCCTTTGACGATCATCATGTGTCTGCAGTGGTGAGAGAGTCATTCTATGTTGCTCAACTTACAAACAAAGGTATGGCATCTTAAGTCCAAGGAAGTCATTGTTCCACTGTATTCAGCATTTGTCAGACCTGTCATTGAGTACAGTGCCCCCTGTGGGTATGTACCTAACCAGGCATATCCAACAATTGAAATGTTCACAGAGATTCGTCACTGAAAGAATACAGGGCGTAAGTAATATGTTCTGTGCAGACCACCTGAAGGCCCTATTCCTGTATTCTGTCTCCTACAGGCTTTTGAGGAGAGATCTATGCCAGGCATTCAGACCCTGCACTGATGGACCTCTCCTGCATGTTCACAAAACAAACAGCACCAGAATTACCCATTCTAAAGACTTTAAACCTTGCCTGTGGTATAAATAAGACCTGCTGGAGAGAGAGGCATGTATCTCAGAGACTACCCTGTCTATGGAACAGGCTCCCCATCCATGTGAAACAGAGTTGCCCCGTAACCCGATTAAAGTGCAACTTGGTAAATTGGATGGGAATCCGTAAATTTGGCCCTGTTTGGTACCTCTCACTCTAATGGACAGTGGTAACTTGTAAATTGTTCATCTCTTAGGCCCATGCTTACACTTATTAAGGGTATCAGAACTTGTCAGAGATTTAGGATGCATGGCTAGGCTTAAAAAGGCCTTTGTGGTCATTAGCCTAGTAAACACCTATGAACCTTTGACAGTTTAGAAAAGGATTTACAAACACCTGTACTTTGTTAAAGCTAACAGTATAAACTTAATTGTATATAAACATTGTGGTCAATGCAAAGATTCATTCTGAAAAGGCTTTTTTTTTTTTGCAGTTATTGGGAAAATACCTGTGCAGGGGTGAATCTGTAAAACCTGTTAAAAATGAAGTCTGCAAAATTATAATGAAACCTCAACTGAACTGATTTTATATAAAAAAAAATATTATTTTACATTTTGTGCATCTTTGGCAGGGAGTTGTTTAGTAGTAATGAGTTGAGCTGAGTGGTCCTAAGAATTTAAAGTGAGACTGAAATTTGTTTAATGGGATGAAATTATTTATGCTGTGTTTTGAGAAGGTAGCTTATGGTTTATTTTTCATTATTTTTCTTGTATTGCTAATGTTTTGTTTTATTTTGATGAAATTAGATGCTTAGGTGTGGTTTGAACATTGTAATGTAATGAAATGGTCATTGTTTGTTTTGAATTTCCATTAAAATATTGAGTGTACACCTCTGAGTGAGTGGTTTGCTGTTCTTCCACTTGATTGGTTGTTTTAAAAAGGACAAGATGGGGACTTGGTGTACAGGGACCAAAACAAAAGCGCTTAACTAACTTTCTTGATGGATAAATGATTCAGATACATAAATTTTTAACTGAGTTTGTTTCTTAAATATGTTATAAGGAAAGTTGATTCTGGCCTCGAAGCCAATGCTCATTTTGGTCAGAAGATTTCAAATCACTTTCTTCCTTTTTGACTGTAGTTCTTTGAAGGGCTCCCACTGTCCAGTCCCTAATTTAAAAAAAATTCTAGACTATGCACTGGTTTGGAAAGCATGTTTTTTGCATCTACCGTCCCATCATTGTGGGAGATAAATTACCTAATACACATATTCTACATTTAAAAAAGGTCTGTGTGACGAATTCTAGCACATTGCGAAGATCTGGGTAGGATGTGGTTTTCTGGATAAAATGTTGCTTTTTGGATGCCATGTGATGTAAACGTGTAAATGGTTGTACTTAACTGGATATCCCATTTGGATAGGGGGGTGGCGTGCAGAAATAACGTTCTGCATATACAAGGCAGTTGTAGGCTCAAGTGGTTCTAACTGGAGGAGAGATGTATGTCGTAGACAGCTGTGGTGTATTATTGGTATATTATCAGTGCTGACGATCATTGGATCTTCTGTCTTTTTTCCCTCTCGGTTCTGTGTTGGGCTTTTTTCGAGGATTTCTTGAATTACTTTTTTGTACTGGTTGAATTGGAGTGGACTGTAGTGTAACACAGCTAAGAGAGTACTGGTGTGAGCTACTGTTTGCCCATTTTTGTTTTTTGTTTATTTGTCTCCAAGTGTAGTCCTGCAAGATGGCAGCAGGAATAACATGCTGGTATTTACAGCTTTTTCACATAGTTTAGATAACAAGCTGATACTAGAGAACCAGGTGTGGTCTCCATATTTTTATCTGCAGAATATATTCGGTTATCTTGTCAGGCAGTTGGCACAGGGGGTTAAAGCTGTGAGCTGCAGTTAATGTGATGGGTACAGGGTTTGAGTCCATTAGTCCTAACTTCAAGGTCCCTGAACCAACATTTACTTTATTTCTTGGCCTGTGGTCTCGACTTTGTCTTCTGTAATTATTTGCTGATTCTGTAATTTTTTGCTGATTCAGTTTTGAATTTATCTTGCGTGTTTATATATTTTTTTATTTGTGCTTCAGTTGTGAAAATTTCATTTTTATAAAGTACTTTGACTTGAGCCACTGAAAAGTTAACAGCTCTTGCAGCTCTGTTTTTAAACGTTTTTCGGTAGGTTATGACCTGGGAGAGAGTTGCTTTCTTTAGAACCCTTTTTGATAGGTCGGTAGCAAAATAAGGGGTGGGCGAGTCATGACCTGGCATTATTGACCCTTACAGTGGAAGTAAGGAAGGCTGTTACCAAGTGAATGGTAATCTAGATGTGACTTCTGCCACTTGATAGGTTTGGACTTTGAGATCAGGAGAGAGCTACTAGAATTTAATTTGCCTTTTTGGCAAGGATGGGTATGGGTTGAAAAATACCAGAGATTTCTTGCTTTTTGGAAAGGCTTTTATTGTTTGCGTGTTGTTTTGTGTCTACTTTGTACACATTCCCCATCATTGTGCAGACCACTTTATACTACTGCCTAATGTATTGCAGAAATGTTTTACCAAGTGGCTGTGCTTCATTGCACCTCTCCACTGTGAGTGGTTTGCATCTTATCTCTTGTTTCTAACTGTACTAACTCAGTGGTTATACTTCTTGGAGGAAACAGAAGTTCATATGTTTTCTGAAGTGGTGACCTTGTAAACATAAGTGATTGGGGGTGGGAGATTGAGGCCATATTTCAGGGTTTTGTTCCCCTGCAAAAATACTTTGCAGTAGTCTGTTGGGAAGGGCAGGGTAGTGTAAATTGGGTGTCATTCAAACAATAGAAAGTAAAATTAGACCCTTTTTAATAGTTAATGCTTTTATTAAAATGTGAAATGTGGAAAAGTCAAATTTTAAAACTGGTTTATGGGATACATTGGTTTCTATATGCAGTAAACTGTGCTTTTATTTTTCAGCTTCCATGTTGGCAGTGGTTGTACTGATCCACAGACTTATGTTGAAGCTCTTTCAGATGCACGCTGTGTCTTTGATATGGGGGTGAGTTATCCAGTTAAGTTACTTGTTGCATGCCATTGGGGAAGTTTAAAGTTTAGAAATCATTTTCAGGGGAGAAAAAAAAAAGCCTGCTGCCTGAGGTGAGAACCCCCATGATGCCTCGTCCATCATTTTAGGTTTTGTTTCTTTCTCTGATGCAATTTACTGTAATTTATTCTTCCCTGTTTTATGTCTAATATTTGAATATCTTAATTTCTTTAGAAGGCTTTTGTTTACTCATAACCAGCCTTTCATGTGTATGTTTTAGAGCTGTACTTTTAATTGCTTTTAACCTATTTTGCACACCTCTTCTGAGACTGTGTGACTTGGTCATTGAA